>NC_092785.1:6272775-6572775 GCF_047496795.1 Chiloscyllium punctatum | reverse complement strand
CTATGTTTGTGACTGATCCCAAAATAAGTATGCATAAAAACAAGCATCTATCTCAGATTTAAAATGAATGACTGGTCCAGCATTCATTGCCGTTTGTGGAAGAGACTTCCAAACATCCGCTACCTTTTCTGTGTGAAAGTGCTTCTTAATATCTCTGCTGAACGCACTGACCATAATTAATAAACTACTTCCCTTAACCGCGAAACCCGAAACAGGGGAGAAGGTTTATTTTATCAGACCTGAACTCTCATTTCGAAAGGGAATGCGATGAATTCGTACAGTCTGGCCTCATGTCTAACCCTAAATGTGCGATTATCATTCTTGAAAATCGAACATGCACTTGCTCGAAGGGCAATATATCCTCCTGAAAGTGTGATACTGGGATCTGCTCCCTGTACTCCCAGTGAGATCTAAGCAGGGCCATTCAAAGCTGCAGCATAACTTCTTCGGCTTTATGATAGATGAACTACTCCCGATTTCGAAAGTATTCATTGCCCTCTCCAGAGAGCAGTTAAGAGACCACCACATTGCTGTGGGTTGTGAGTAACATCTAGGCCAGACCAGGTAAAGATGGCGGATTCCCTCCTGAAAGGCCGTGAACGAAACTTTACTTGTTGAATTATTTTTTTCCTCTGGGACATTGCTAAGGCAAAACGATTAATCAACGAGTTGACCATTTCCCTGCAGACATCGACAGAGTCCCCTGCTGGCTTCCTTTTCGTATGGTCTGATCTACCTGCTTACTTAGTGGGTCTGGTTTTACATTTATAAAGAGATATGCAAATTAATTTTGTAATACAGACAGATAAATATACAACTTTACAAAAGCAGTCTTTCCCTTTCATATCCAGAGTAACCTTACAGTTCTGAAATATCTATATCCATACACTAGCTTAAGATATGTTTGTGCTTGATGCGTATTCAATAGTGTTTATGCACTTGAAATGCACAGCTTGTCGAACGAGAGTTGGAGTTGTTTTCCTTCTCACATGGTTCTGCTTCATTGTCCTAATGTCCTCTGGAGTGCATTTGGGAGCTCTCTGATTTGAATGGCTTCTTTCTCCTTTGATGTGGAGGTGCTGATGTTGGACTGGAGTGGACAATGTCAGAAGTTACATGAAACCACTTTCTCGTCCAACAGGTATAATTGGAATCACAAGATTTGGCGTGAGCTCTGACAATTTAGTTTGTTTTCCAGGACATGTCCGACTGCTGTGGCTTAGCAATAGTTTGATGTAATAATGTAATTGGTATAATTTAAATTCAGCTTCTATTACAGGAAGGGTGTTACATGAGACAGGATTCGATATTTAAATACCCCTTTTACATGGACCGGTCTCAAAAGCATATCTACAGAAATTCAGGTTTTTTATTCCAACCGAAAGCTTGTCGCAATATCTGATCAACAACCGCTCAATTATCAATCAAGGTGAAGGCTTGCATATCTCTCTGAGTTGATTCAGTTTGACAGAGGATGCTGCAAGCTTGCTGGCTTAATATCTCAGTTCCACTGTCCAATGAACAATAGTTCAATGTGATCAATCAAATCAATTAGCTGGCGTACCTGGGCCTATCACACCAACACCACAGTCGACACCAGGATTTCTCTTACAGGTTCACGACGCTGCTGCCGTAGACACCAGTGATGCCATCTTGCTCCACCATCACCACACAAAGCACGAGAAGACAGTGATGAGGATGAGAATAAAGAAGATCAAAGGAATTGACTGACCTGGTGCTGGAAATCGATTGGAGCAAACAGCATGAACATGGCCTGCTCTGCCACAAAGAACAGTGTAGGAAAATGTAGCAGGACGAGAACGTTTCATCTGCAAGGAGACATGAGAGTTTCTGTGATTGGTTTCATTCAGATCCACTCACATCAAGCCGGTGTTCTTCTCTTACCATTGCCTCCTGCTGGCCAGCAAGGGAAGGTGGAGTCTGAATGTGAAACTGCCAAGCCCACAAAACAAGGAGCTGGTCAAAACGATGAGACTGGTTGGAGAAGAGTGAAGGTCCAATTTGAGTCTTCCTCAAATATCCAGGAAACCGTCAAGGGGTGCATCAAGAGGATCATTCGTTTCAAATGTCTTCTCCCAATAGAGTAACAGGGAAAACTGGCGAATGTAAACCAGAGCATGCAGAACCAACCCCGCTGTCCTCAAAGGGGCTCAATGTCACGGAGGAAACCCAGGAGGTAAAGGGACAGCAAGCCTTGCTCTTTTCTTTGGAAGCCTCTGAGATTATCTCCCGGTCCAGGGTCCATATGTGTAATGGAATGAGACGTACTCAATTTTGATCCTCAGAAGGAACAAATGGAGATCTCTGTGCTCAGCCACCAGAAGGAGGAAGATGGCTCTCAAACGTCATCCCAGTCTGACATCCTGAGGATCAACAATTGCTTTTATGCTGGACTCTATGATGCAAAGCCCACTGACACTGCGACCTCCCATCAGTTTTTGTCCCCAATCGTAGAGGTCTGAGACGGCAGCACAAGAGAGAGGCAGCATCAGCTGTTTTCTCTGGATGAACTGACCAAAGCCCTGCAATTCTTAAAAACGAGTAAATTTCCGAGAAGTGATGGATCACCAGTCAAGTTATGAGCAACTCTGTTAGATTTGTTTGGCGATTAACTGCTGGAAGTGAACGACAGCATGCTGCCAACAGGTAACTTGTGTGAATCCATAAGGGAAGTTATCACCCTTTCACCTCCAATCACAATGTTTCGATGGATGACGAAGGACAAATTTTACGCTGAATGCAGATAACGAAAGTCTGACTTCAGTCCTCGCCAACCTGATTAGGTCTTCATTGTGATACGTGATTCACACTGACCAAACTGTTCTGTATTGTGCAGAAAGACACCCGAGATCCTTGCACTCCTTTCGGATATGCAAACCTATGGGCAGGACAGGTCTGCTTCATAAAGCTGGACCAGGAAAAGGCCTTTGCCAAGATATCGCACACCCACATGTGCGATGTGCTCTCTAAAGGTGTCTTTGGGAGGAAATCCGCACGCGAATGCAACTGCTATGCACCAACATCGGCAGTGCAGCCTGAATCAATGGGTGGCAATCAGAAATCTTCTGGATCAGATCGGATGGACTACAAGTCCACAGCACGGACGACAAAATCTTCACCAGGGTGCTGTCTTCTCGCCTGGCTTCCGTGCAGGCCCACGTGATTCACCCGGACCAGTCCTACATGGTCCCTGGCCAGAGGATACACGGCAACGTCCACCTGTTCCGGGACCTGATTCATTTCAGTCGAGAGGCTGGTCTGTCGAGTGCCTTCCTGTCTCTCAACCAGGAGAAGGCGTTCGATAGGGTCAATCATGAGTACCTGCTCGGGACTCTGCGGGCATTCGGGTTCGGGACTCGGTTCGTCGCCCTGATTCAAATTTTGTACGCCGCCGCAGAGTGTCTGGTTAAAGTTAACGGGTCCCTGACGGAACCCCTTCGCTTCAGGAGAAGAGTACATCAACGATGCCCCCGTCCGGCCAGCTGTATTCCCTGTGCATGGAGCCTTTCCTGCGCCACTTGCAGAGGAGGTTGTCAGGGCTGGTTCTGCACGGTGCACATGGTCTGTGTCATCTCAGCCTACGCGGATGACATGCTCCACACTTTCACCGACCCGGCTGACCTGGGGAGGATGCGTGAGTGCCAGGCCATGTACTCGGCAGCATCTTCCACCAGGATCAACTGGGCCAAATGTTCCAGACTACTGGTCGGTCCGTAGCGGGTGGACTCACTGGCGGACGAGTTACAAGGGTTCAGCTGGAGTGCCACACGTCTCCTCTACGTGGGGGTCTACCTCAGCCCGGCTGAAGAATCCTGGCCGAACAACTGGCAGGAGCTGGAGGCCAAAGTCTCAGCTCGCCTATGCCACTGGACAGTACTTCTCCGAGTGCTATCTTACAGGAGTCGAATGCTGGTCATAAACCAGTTGGTGTCCGCCATGATGTGGTACTGGCTGGTCACTTTGGTCCCTCCTCCTGGCTTTGTCGTTGACATCCAGAAAACGTTGTTCGACTTCTTCTGTGACAAAAAGTATGCACTGGGGCGCTGCGCAGGTCCTGAGTCTCCCTATTGAGGAGGGCGGTCAGTCACTGGTTTGCGTCCGCACCCAGGTCGTGATGTTCTGCCTTCAGAACTTGCAGCGATACCTTTTTATCGAGCCTCCTCCTACGTGATGCACCCTGGCGATGTATTATTTTCCGCCAGGTGGGTAACCTGAACACGTACCACTTGTTCGTCAACCGTGATGGTTTGGATGTCGCCCTCAAGACGCTGCCTGTCTTTTACCAGGACATGATCACTGCCTGGAATGGTCGAACTACGCCGTGCCTACCCTCCAGCAGAAATAGCGGAAGTCGTCAGGGAGCCATTGCACAGGAATCTGCACCTCTGTACTCGCGGGTTCGAGTAGCTGTCGGAGGGGAGGGCCATGGTGGTGAGGGTGAGCAGGATCGGGGATGTGCTGGGTGTCGGGGGCCTGGGCTGGACGCCGCCGCAGGACATATCGAGCAGGGCAACTGTAGACGTCCGGTACGTGGCCAGAGCCATCCGACGCCTTAAAACGGCGGTGCTCGAAACAGACGTAGTGCACCAGTTGGAGGACGCTCACGTGTGCGATGGCATCCCGTCCATGCTCACCCCATCCCGGACGGAATTTCACATTGGCCCCAAGGTCCCGTACTTCCCGCGGGACCCTTGTCCCACAACCTGAGCCACCTCCGAAATTATAAGTTTGTTTCCTTTAGGGGGTAAAATGGCGGGCCCTGTATACACTGCTGCTGCACACCGTCCACCTCGTTCGCTCATTCACCGTCCGGATACGCCTTGGCGTGCCCATTTGCCACCCGGTGGTGGGGATCCCCAGTGGAGGGCTGTCTACGCGAAACTCCTCACCCTTTCTCTCGGGAATCTGGGGTGCAGGTTGCTGCACGCAGCGGTCCCCGACAACCACAGATTGCGGTGGTTCATTGCCGCCAAACGCAACTGCTTGTTCTGTGGCACTGTGGAGTCCGTGGACCACGTGTATATTGGGTGTGGGCGTTTGCACTCCCTTTTTGATTTTCTTAAAAACCTCCTCCTCTGCTTTTAGTTCCACTTCAGTCCGACACATCTGATCTTCGGGCACCCAGTACGGAGGAGGGAGGGCAGTTCTGAAGACCACCTCATGGGTCTGCTCCTGGGCCTGGTCAAACTGTCCATAAACAGGTCCAAGCAGTGGACCGTGGAGGGGATCGTTAAGGCCGTATGCCTGACCCTCTTCTGCAGTTAAGTTAGGGCGCGGGTGTACTTGGAGAAGGAGCACGCGGTGTCCACCAACACCCTGGAGTTTTTTCAAGGAGAGGTGGGCGCCGCAGTGGTTGGAGTGCATTATTTCACCCTCCAACTCTATTTTGATTTAATCTCTGCCCTCCCCTTCACTGTTTGATCACACAGCATTGGCCTTTGATGTGAAGGGCACTGCTTGTCACTGGCCACCCGGGTGGTTTCCTATCTTCCTAGTGGTGGTAATTTGAATAAAGATTTGTGCACCTTGTGTCTTTCACTGTGTCTCACACCCACACAAACAGCATGGGAGCTGGGGAAAAAATAAGAAATGGGGAAATAAAGTAAACTGGAGTGTCAGTGGTTTTGATAAAACGAAAGAAAAAATAAATAAATAGGAGTGTCAAGGGTTCTGTTCACTCTGAGAGCTGGCTCTGAGGGAGGTGGACCAGTGTCAAGAACTCTCCATGTGTGAATAAATGGTAACTTGGTGATGGGATACTGGCCTCTATGGAATTGTTTCTTTCATACCTTATAACAAGCACTGCCTAATTCAAGCACGAATTAAAAAGAAAAAAAGAATAACCAGGGTATCCTCCCCTTCAATGTTTGATCACACAGCATTGCCCTTTGATGTGAAGGGCACTGCTTGTCACTGGCTACTCGAGTGTTTCTTTTCTTCCTGGTGGTGTAAATTGAATAAAGATTCGTGCACCTTGTGTAATTCACTGTGTCTCACACATGTGCACACACAACATGGGGGCTGTCGAAAAGTAAACCCGACTGCAGTTAGGGCAAGTTTTAAGAAAAAAAAATTAAAAAGGGAAAACTGGACTTCTGCTCACTCGGAACAAGCTTTGTGTTAACTGGGTCAATGTCATTACTGTGCAATACAAACACACAGTGTGACTTGATGACGGGGAAACAGCATTTCTGAAAGGGGAGAGAATTTAATGCAAAGTAATAAGGGTAGTGTTTATTAAAGGGGAGTAGTGATAGCATTACAGTAACAGGAAAGGGAGGGTGATAGGACAGTGAAATAGAGAAGGGACAAAACCGAGAGTCATGAAAAGAGAGTTGAATACATGATAGCAGGAAGAGGGGTAAATACAGGTAAAAAGAGATTATTAAAGACAGAGTGGACAGGATAGATTAATGAGACAAGACTTCCATTTCACAATGCCATCCTGAGTCTGATTGCACCTCTGCGATGAATCATTCCTCATCTTCCTGTTTCCAATTTCAACCCCAGTGCCCGTCACCTGAGCTACAAGATTGTTAAACTACAAAAGGTGTCTATTCCTGTCTGGCAAACAGAACCATGGCCAAGACATGGCTTACGAGGGGAGTTAGAGGTAGTATTCGATGCAAAAAAGGAAGGGCTGTAAGGACTGGTGGCACTTAAAAAGTCAGCAAAGGAGGGTCAACTGTTTCATTCAGAAGGGGAAAATAGCATATGAGATTAAGGTTGCAGAGGGCATAACCACGTATAAGTTTCCATATAAGTGTCAAAAAGAAAACAAAATGGTGAAATCTGACAGAAGCCCCTTTCAGTCACAAGCAGGCAAATTTAAAAGGGGGAGAATGGAAATTGCTGGCAAAGTAAATGAATTCTTTGAGTCAAGGAGTCATAGAGACGTACAAAGCAGAAACAACCCTATTTTCCATGAAATTCGAGAGTCCGTAAGAACCCTCACCAACGTCTACAGCAACATTTGTGAGAGAATTCGTTCTGGGCTCCCAAATGCATAGTACAGGAACTGTTCCACCCAGGACCATATGAAACTACACAAGGTTGTATGCACAGCCGAGTCCACCATGGAAATCAAGCTTCCAAGCATGGATTCCTTTTACCCAGCCCACTGCGATGGAAAGGTTGTAAACATCAGAAAAGACCGTCTACAACTCGGTAATGCTCTCCTACAACGTGTTTCGTCATGCAGGAATACAGAGGCCTGAGCATGCACAACAGCAGATTCATAAACAGCTTCTTCTGGAATGTTATTAGACTATTGAATCGACTATCCTGCCTCAAGTAATGCTGATCTTCCAAATGTTGATTCTGTTGTACACACTGTGAAATGTAACCTGAATGCCTCTGTCTAAATCTTTTATTCTGAACACCCTCAAATCCGATGATCTGCTTGTACTGCTCATAAACAAAACTTTTCGCTGTACTTTGGTGCAACTGATAATAAATCCATCAAATGAAATCAAATCAAACTTATTCTGCGAACCAGCTATCCAAAGGATTCCAGTCCCATTTACCAGCATTTGTCTCGAAACCCTGTAAACCACTACGGTTGTTCCTTCAGATGCCTTTTAAATGTTGGAATTGTACCAGCCTCCACCACTGCGTCTGACAGTTCAATCCAAGCATGCACCTACCTCTGTGTGAAAAAGATGCCTGCTGAGTCCCTTTTAAAAAGTTCCTCTCTTCCATAAACCTATTATCTGTAGGTTTGGACTCCATTATGCTGGGGAAAGGTCCTTGGCCAATTTCCCTATCTCTGACCCTCATGATTTATAATCTTTGACATGGTGACACCTCAATCTCTGAGGCAATGGCGAAAAGAACCACAGACTATTCATACTCTCCCTTTAGCTGAAACACTACAAGACTGGCAATATTCTTATACGTTCATGGAATTAGCATGTGTAAATGCATGCTGAAAGTTTTCTCCACAACTCCACCATTCTACAATTCGAAGGGTTGAGGGAAGTCTGTTGACCAGTTTTACTGCTGAATGCAGATTACACAATCGTTTGTAAGGTCATCGCCAAAGACTGCTCTGGAAGTGGTGATGATGCCGATCAACCTGCGCTTTACTCAACAGAATGATCTCTGAAAGCCTCACTCTCCTCAGGGACACGATCGTGGGAAACTTGGCCTGGTGGACGCCAACTTCATCGGCCTGGAGCAGGGGAAGGCTTTTCACAGGATATCGCACAGTTACATGTGGAATGTATTCTCCAAGTAGGCTTTGGGGAGGGAACCCACATTTTGATCTCACAACTCTACACCAACAAGTGCAGTCTCAATAAATGGTTCAGAATCACAAAGCTTCCTGATAAGATTGGGATTCAAGCGATGCTTCCCACTCTTTCGTTTTCTGTTTTATTTTTGCACAACAGAGGGGTGAATAATTGCAATTCATTCAGGCATTGCTTACTGTTTCGCCATTGCCAATCAACTAACTACATTTTTTAATAAGGTTGCTTTATGTATCATTGCCTATTTCTGCACGAAGCCTTCATTGTTCTCTTTATTTCAATTGAGGAATCACATTTCTGCTTAATTTCTTCATTCTCCATCTGAATAATTAATTCAAGATTTTATGGTCACTGATCGCCAGTACACTGATATTGTTCAATAATGCTAACTCATTGTGTCCGTAATTCTTGTGGAAAGCGTCAGAAGTCACTGCATTCTTACATCTGCGCTCTTGTGTCAGTTTAATGCTGCGAGATGTAATAAAATAATCCTTCAAGAATGCATTGTGGCCGGTTGCAAACAGTTCAACATACTGATGTACTCTTCCAATCTGTTTTTGGAAAAAAAAACATCATGCATCATCACAAAGACTAAATGGAAAAGGTGAGGTTTCGACAGGAACTGCATCACTTCATGCATATGTTACTGAGGATCTCCCAAAACTCAAAAGTAATGCTCGAGAAAGAACCCTGTACCTGAATGTGTGAGATGCATAAGTGGAGTGTTTGATCCTGAAGGCCAGGATTCAGAACCAGAATGAAATTACAGATCTAGGATGTGTTTCAGCTGCTTTCCTTTCTCACTCAAGATTGTCTACCTCCCGTGGTAGCTTCATTTGCCGCCGAAATGTGTTTGTTCCCAGTTCTCCAACCCTCTAACAGGTTGGATTAAATATTCCACAATAATGGCCGGCATATTGCTCCAGCAGGTTAACAATCCCCATCCAATGAAAAAGAAACCGATGTTTCCAAAATGTTTAGATCACAACATTCCCAGACACTTCACCAATAATCAAAACTTCCAAAGCTTTTCTTCCCAGCACCAAAGTTTACAAGCGCGGGAGACTGACCGCAATGTAGAGTTACATTGCACTTTGCTCAAAAACTGCATGAACTAATGTTAAACTCTGTGATTTCACTTTTTTTAGTTTACAATCAGTCTAAACATTATGACAAAGACAGAGAACACGGGGGCTAACACCTTCAACATTTTGTAGCTAACACCCATTATTACAGTTAACTGGAGAATGCAACTTTAAAACAAAGGAATTGTGATTTACACATGAAAGAAGTGAAACTATCACAGTGTTCTAACAGATGAAAGCCACAATAAATTATTAAGGTTTTTTCAATGTATAATTTCAGTAACATCACACTGTCAACTTTTGCTGTAAATTCTGTGACTTAAAATTGTGTTCTCCAAAACCGCCTGATGAAGGAGCAGCACTCAGAAATTTAGTGCTTCCAAATAACCCTGTTCGGTTATAACCTGGTGTTGTGTGATTTTTAACTTTCTGTGTGTGTGTGCATGTGTGTATCTAAGTGTGTGTGTGGGGCGCGGGGTTTCTGTTTCCTGCTGGTTGTGGTTATCTCTCTGTATTATCTTGAGTCTCCCTCTCCTTTACAATGACAATTGAAGTCTTCAGTGGGAAACGGTGCACTGATTTATCTCAATAGAGTATTTATGGGAAACTGGAAATAATGCAAATATCAGTATATTTACCCCAGAAACCATTGAAGGCTGAGCTGTTATTTCAATTCAAAGACCTAAGTCTTACGAACTAAGCAAGGGAGGGAATGCTCAGTGAAATGCGGGACAGCAGCTCTTTTGTCCATGTTTGAAACAAGGCTATAATATATTATTATGGTTTGAGGTTAGAGCGGTTTGTGTGCATTTACAAATATTGTTGGAAATTGGATCATTAGACCAAACGACGTAAGAGCAGAATCAGGCCGTTCAGGCCACCCAGTCAGCTCTGTAATTTAATCATGAATGATCTGTTTGTCAATCCCACTCTCCCCTAACCAAAGGCGTCGTTCCAAATCCCATGTATCTCTGTTTTAAACACACTTGATGGCCTCGCCTCCACAGATCTCTGAGGCAATGATTTCCATAGATTAGCCACTCTTTGGTTGAAGAAATTCATCCTCATCTATGTTCCAAATTTTGTCCCTTTACTCAGGTCCGAGTCTCTCCGACATGTGGAAACAGCTTACACGCAGAAGCTGAAATGAAAAGGCCATGCACAAATGGAGGTCTGATGTTGGTCTGAGGCTGTGGAAGACAGTCTCCAGTACTGCTAGGAATCAGTGGTTTTGACCATGTTCATGTATCGGCAGAATACCTGGATGATTATGACACCAACGTCATCGACTTCATTTCCTAATGCATGGAGGACTGCATGCCAAATAAGTCAATCCGAGTATTTCCCAATCGTGGACCTTTGATGAACCAAGAAATACACTCTCGCCTAAATACCAGATGGGCAGAATTTAAGGCGGACAACACCGACTAACGCAGAGAATCCAGATATGACCACCAAAATGGAGTGACTACTGGATCAAGTTCAAGGCTAATGCGACCAACCAGACACCAACCGCCAATGTCACGGCCTAAACAACATGACGGATACAAAATGATGCAGAGCAAGATCGCAGACAACGACATATCCCTCCCTGACAAACTAAGTGCTTTCTATGCTTGGTTTGAGCTGAATGCCAGCGTTGCAGTGACCCCGGCCCTAACATCCCCTGACACACCTGTTCTTTTGGTCACCACCTCAGATGTCTGATCAGTCTTTCTGAGAGATCACCCGATGAAAGCTGAGACCCGATGAGACCACCCGATGGGTCTGCAGTCCCAGCACCAGCCAGAGCAGCGGAAGTACAGAGAAGCGATTGTTATGTGTTAGCAGGTGTGAGGAATGATTACGCAGGACACCGAGGTGTAGTTATTGTTGGGCGGACCTCATGTTCTGGAAGGGGTGTTGACAATAATTGAAGAGCACTGGGGATAGACCGTGTATTAAATAAAGACACAGCGAACTTTGAATATTGTAGCAGACAGAAAATTCAATTGAGAAGAACGGGGAGATGATTAAATGGACATGAGGTCAAGTTGAGAATAATAAGGAGAGAGCAATATACAGGGGAATGGGGGAATGTTAAAGACAGAACAGGAAGAGGATTTGACAGAAAATGACAGGGTAGAAATGTGTCGGCAGAAACAGTGTTGACTACAGGTGTCCAGGGAGAGGGTAAGTTCAGGGGCAGCTGGAAAAAACAAATGATGTGTTCAGCTAGATGGCTCAAATTGAATGAGTTCCCTGACGGGGGCTGTAAACATATTCCCATCAGGGAGTATTGGCTGTCAGATACAAACAGGAACATTGGGGATTCTGCTGACTCTAGAAAGCAGTTTTGTGGTAGCTGGGTCAGTTACAGATCCTACGTAAGCGTAAATGCAGTGAATTGATGACGGGTTCCTGGCCTCTGTAACACGTGAGTTGAATAAGATTACTTACAGTGTGGAAACAGGCCCTTCGGCCCAACAAGTCCACACCGCCCCGCCGAAGCGTACCCACCCATACCCCTACATCGACATCTACCCCTTACCTAACACTACGGGCAATTTAGCATGGCCAATTCACCTGACCTACACATTTTTGGACTGTGGGAGGAAACCGGAGCACCCGGAGGAAACCCACGCAGACACGGGGAGAACGTGCAAACTCCACACAGTCAGTCGCCTGAGGCGGGAAATGAACCCGGGTCTCCGGCGCTGTGAGGCAGCAGTGCTAACCACTGTGCCACCGTGCCGCCCACGACAGAGACGTCTGTTTCACACGCACACACAAGTACATTAAAATGGATTTACTGATGCACAACTACAATTCGATATAGACAAAGAGAGACACTCAGAAACGAAAAGAGACACATGTATAGAGAGGTACAAAGTGATCCGGCTGTGGACACAGAAAGATCTTAACACACTGTCAGACAGCTCAACAAGCCACTCACCTGCTTAAACATGAGCACAGTCAGGCAGAAACGCACTCCACACTCACACAATAATATACCAATACACAGAGACGCACACATATGAAATCACAGAACAATCATGACATGCTGACAGTCACAGCCACACACCCATACACCCCCACACCACAAAGTCATCGGAAGGTAACTCCTCAAACATCATACACACAGACACAAACACAACAGTTGTGTGTGTGCAAAACAGACACCGGTAGACAATCACAAAGGCACAGACATGTACACAGACATAAAGGCACTCAACTTCACGGACACACTCTCATACAGACTGAATAACATTCCCAAATACATCGCTGACAGGAGAGATGAATGGCCTGCTACTGCTAATTGACTATGTGCCCCCGTATTTGGGGGGTAAATACAGAGTAATAAGGATAGAGGTGATTCTAGGGGAGCAGTGTGAGAATTATGTTAAGAGGAAGATGGAGGACAGTTATTAAAGCGTATTTGAGAATGAACTACCCAGAGTGCTATGAGGAGAAGGTTGAATAAATGATAGCAAGGATATGGGAAACACAGGGAAAAAGAAGACATGTGCACACAGAGCACAGAGGATTAAATGAAGCCTAATAGTATGTGAGTTAATTGGAGAGCAATGTGCAGAAAGTTGAATGCAATGAGAGGACAAAAGATTGTCATGTGTGCAATTTAAATAAACTCTTGGAGTGCAGAGTAATTGGAAGAATATGAAATGTAAAGTAACAGTGACAGGATTGAATAGAGAGGAATAGGACATAGGTTAAATATAGGGGAAGAGAGAATTGGTTAAGTACAAGGGAATAAAGAGAATCAAACGCAGAATAATTTTGGGGCAATTAAAGATGAATTGGGGAGGATTACATCCAGACTAATAGGAAGAGGTTAAGTCCAGGGGAGTGGATAGAGAGGAGTGAATTCAGATAATGGCTTAAATACAGTTCAAGAGAGAGAGAGCGAGAATGTGAAAGACACAGTATCCGGGAGAGAATTTAACACCGGGGAAGAGATTGGATTGCATAGAGAATAAGAGAGTTGTTTAACTCCTGTGGATTAGGTAAAGGATTAAACATTACTCAACAGAAATGATTTCCTGTTTCAGTGATTGTTGGTGAAAATGGGCAAAGCCTTCCAATTAGCTTTCAATAAATGTTCTGATTCCTTCAGATTTCCAAACCACAACATTAAGTCACTCCTTTCATCTGGACAATTAATCCCCTCCTATACTGCATTGTCTCACAAGATCACCTCTCTCCACCTCACTGACTACTCAGTTTTGGCACATCACAGACAACCTACTCCTCACACCTCCCTCTCCCACCTGCTCTCTCTTTTTCATTTAGAGCAGTGTGGACTAATGTAATTCCCTTCTCCTGGTCTTGTACTCACATGAGAGGGAATGAATGGCATTCTGTTGTTCCTCTTTACACTCTCAAAATGAGCTAAACTACCTCCTCCACTTCCTTCGAATCAGTCCCAAACGGGGATTTTTAAAATTAATTTATGGGAATGAAGGAGTCACTGGTCAGAGCCAACATGTTTTTGCCCATCGTTAATTGCCTCGAGGACAGATGAGCGACAAACACGTTGTACTGTGCCTGGAATCATTGTCGTCCTGACAAAATAAGAATGGTCGTTTTTCTCTGCAAAGGACACCAATCAACCGACAATCGTCATTGGATTTTTTGTCATTAGACTCCTCAATTCCAGAGTTTTATTGAATTCGACTGTCACCATCCGACATATAGTAGCATTTGAATCCGGTTCCCCAGAACATTACCTGGATCTCTGGATAGACAGTCCGGTGATAATTCCAATAAGACACTGCAGCCACATGCTGAATGGCTTCCTTCCATGTAACATGCTGGAGTTGGGGCTGAACAAAACCAAAAGAATTTTGGGTGCGATAAATCAGCAAGAAAAGCCGAACTTGCTGGGGAAAAAAAGTTAACATGTCTGCCAGCAATTGCGCAGAGAATTCAGAACTGAATGCCCTCCTGCTCCAGTACAATTGGCTGGAGAAGGGGCTGAATGGCCTCCTCCAGTTCCTGTGGTACACGCAAGCGAAGGAGTTGAATAGTCTCCACCTATTCTATTGTTACTGGGTGTGTCTATGACAGCAGCACACTCATTGAAAACTGAGCAATTCTTTATCTATTGAATTAAAAACAAAATCCGTCAGTGAAATGTTCAATTCTCTGGCTCATTGTTCGAACATTGAACAATATTTTTGATAACGGCTGCTTGCAGTATTCCAAATATTTCAGCTAATCGCTGTCCATTAGTGGGATCTTTCTACACACATTTTAGACTGTAAACCAGTGAAGGAGGCAGAGAAATAGCAGATAATGTAAGAAGTGAGAAATCATTAAACTTTCTGGACAAGTGATATGCTGTAAATTAAATTACCTAATTCATGAGGTGACATATGAACATCAAGGCTTGGAGTTGTACACTTTATTTCTCTGGAAAGTGGCTGGGCAGTTTGAACAGGCTTGAAAAAAAACTGTACAAAGTCGAGATCGAAGACAAAGTTAAGGAAAATATTATTAAATCTTTACAATTCATTGTTTCAGTCACAGTTGGGGGGGGGGGGGGGGACACCGATCAAATCTGAACTCTTGAAAAGTGAATTGATTGTGATGGGTTGAAATGGTTCTCTGCCCACTTCTCAACGCTACTCCTTTTGTAAGGATGTCAATGCCCTGGATAAGCTCTGGGCTAATACTCATAGGAACATTGAAAAAGGTCAATCAGCCCCCGCGAGCGAGTTCGACCATGCAATGGTTGATTTTCAGCAGAACGCCATGCACCTCTATTTGTATCTTTCCCTTAATACCTACGTATACCAAAAAAGAAAATCCACCTCGGATTTAAAATGAACACCTAATCCACAGTCGTTTGTCGTAAAGATTTCCAAAAACCCTCTCTGTGTGCAAATGCTTCCTAACATTTCTCGTGATCACACAGGCCTTAATTTGCAGACTTTGTACCTTTGTGCTTGAATCCCCAACCAATGGAAACAGTTTACCTTCATCCACCCAGTTTTCAATTTCGACAGAAACAAGGCCACATTTGTCCGGCCTCTCCTTATAACTAAACCCCTAAAGTTAAGCTCTCATTCTTGCAAATCTGTACTGTGTTCCCTCCCATTGTATGCCATTGCATCCAAACTAAGGTGTGGTTGCTGGATCTGTTCACATTACACCAAGTGAGATCTAACCAAGGTGTTTTTTTCATTGCAGCCGTAACATTTGTGGTATTTTGTGAGATGACAGCTTCACTGGTCAAAACAGCATTTATTGCCAATTCTTGGCAGTTCAGAGTCAACCATATTGCAGGCAGTCTGAAGTCACGTACAGGCCAGATCAAGTGAGGATTCCATTTTCTTTCCCTAAACAACATGAGTGAAATTTTACTTATTGGTTTTTCCGCCTGTAAAATTCTAAGACAAAAGGATTAATCGCTGTGTAGGCCATTTCCCTGTAGACATTCAGAATTTCATCTGTAAGTGTGTTCTCATATGGTCTGGTCGATCTGCTCACTTCGTGGGCCTCGTCATACACCATTAACGAGACGTGGTTTATTATCTTTGATATACAGGTTCGATAAATATGCAGCTTTACAAAACCAATTTTTGCCTCTAAAAGCACGGGTAATCTTTCAGTTCTGAAATGTCTTTGCCCAGGCACGAGGTCAGAATCCCTGATTAGGGCTTGTTGAATTGGAGTTGGAACTATTCCTCCCACTCCCAAGGTCCCTGCTTCTTTGTCCTGAGATTCTCTGCAGTGCGTGTGGTAACACTCTGATTTGAGCTGTCTTTTTTTAAGCTATGATGTGAAGGTGCCTGCAATGAAATGGGGGAGACAATGTCAGAGGTCACACGATACCAAGCTATTATTAAACAGGTCCAGTTGAAAGCACAGGTCCACAGAAATCGTGTGATTTCTGACCTTTTTGTAGCCAGTCATTCAGGTCATGTTCGATCAGAATTGTTTAGTAGCCATTTTAAGTAACAATGTACTTAACGTAATTTAAATTAAGTTTCTATCATAGAAAGTGTGGTACATAAACAACATTTAATATTTTGATGTCATCTTTTGAAAGTAACCATCTCAGAACAGTTCTATTTAAACTCAGAACTATTTTTCAATCCGAGATCTTGTGGCAATGTCTCATCACCTTTCCATTCAATTTTCAGTCAAAATGAAGACTTGCATATCTGTCTGGCTTGATTGACTTTGACAGGCAAAGGGGCAAGTTTCCTGGTTTAACATCTCAGTTCCATTGTCTCATTAACACCCAGTGCAATGTAATCGGTCAAGATAATGGGATTGTGTACCTGGGCCTATTCCAACCAACACCAGGATTCATGTTCCAGTTCATAAAGCTGCTGCTGTAGACACCAATAATACCATATTCAGCAACCGTCATGGCCAAAAGCAAACGAAAGTAAAGATGAAGACGAGAGAGCAAAGAAGAAAGACAACCAACCTGTCAGCAAATGCACACAACAGCATGAACGCTTTTGAAACGATCACAAGGAAGGTTGAAGGGCAATTTCGCAGGCTTGGAACGTTTCATCTGTGAGGTTAGATTGGAGAGACTTGGATCGGTTTTGGGGAGATTCACCGACGTCAACCCGGTGTTCCTCCATGATCACTGCCTCCTGCTGGCCAGCAAGCGATCGTGTAACCTGATGGTGAAAATGCTGAACCAAGAGAACACAGAGGAGCTCAAAATGGATTCCACAGTTTGGAGAACTGTGACATCCCTCTTTCAGTCTCTCTCGTCCTTGTGGGACATAATCAAGGAGAATATAAAGCGGATCATTAGCAGGGAGAACTGTACAAAATCCAAAAGAGCATGCAGTATCTACGCCTACTGCAGGCGATGGAGGTCGATGTTATGACCTATTTTTCGTAAGCCTTGCTCTTCACATCAGAAGCCTTCAAGGTAACTTCCTGGTCCATCATCCACAACGCCGAGTAGGCTGAGTCCTGCGCATTATTGTTCTTTCAGAAGATGGACAGCGGGAGATCAGTGATCAGCAGTTTGAAGGAAGAAGATGGCTCGGTTATGTCCTCTCAAAATGACATTCTGAGGATCAGCACATCCTTTTCTGCTGGACCCTACGATATGAAGCCAACTATCACTGCAAATCTCCCAGTCATTCCTGCCAAATATCACGGAGGTCTTAGATAACAGCACCGAGGGGGAGATCGACAGCAGCCATTCTCCCTGAATGAGCTGACAAGGCTTTTGAGAACTCAGAAATGTGTAAAATTCCCAGAGGTCACTGCTTTCCCACCAAATTGTGGTCAAATCGGTGGGACATGATTGGCCAGGACCAATGCATAATGCACAAGAAAAGGTATCTCGCCCCTCATCTACGATTCGAAGGACAAGTTGGAGCACTGGCAACCTGTTTCATTGCTGACTGCACATTAAAAAATCGTATCTAAGGTCATAACCAACCGGGTCAGATCTCCTCTGGGATCAGTGATTCAAACCAATCAAACCTGTCCTGCAGTGGGCAGCACTAACGATGAGAGCATTTTTCTCCTGAGGGACATGATCACCTACGTAGAGGGCAGGGGAGATGGAGGCCTGCCTCATCAGCCTGGACCAGGAGAAGACCTTTGACAGGATATTGTACAGCTCAGTCTGAGATGTGCTTAACGCATTGAGTTTTGGGGAGGAGTCAGCAAATGAATTTGACAGGTCGTGGAGTGATAGAGATATACAGCATGGAAACAGATATTTTTACTGCTTCTTCCGTCAATGGCTGGTAATCAGAGGGCTTCCTGATCAGTTCCAGAGTCAGGCAGGGCTGCCCATTCTCGCCTATCCTGTTTTCTTGCTGATCCCGAAGCACCTGAATAATTGTAGCAATGCATTCAGACATTTCTCCCTCTTTTGCCATTGCCAATCATGAGAACGTCTTTGTTAATGTTCCTCAGTCCAGCATTGCTCATTTATACATCAACTCTCTATTTAGATTCAGGATGCAAGTTTCTTCATTCTCCATGTTGGCAAATAATTCGAGTATGTTGAGATCACTCTTCCCCAATACAATAAAATTGCAAAATCATGCTTTTGCATTGTGTACGTACTATTTGGAGAAAGCATATTTTATTGCTGCGTGTTTAGATCTGTGCTCTTGTTTCAATTCAAGACTGTGAGAAGTAATAATTTAATTCTTTCAAAGTGGTATCTCTGTCCAAATACCGAACACATCATCATAAATAATAAGTTATAAAGGTGAGGTTTCAAAACTAACTTATCACTTTAAGATTAGATTAGATTACATTACAGTGTGGAAACAGGCCCTTCGGCGCAACATGTCTGCACCGACCTGCCGATTTGTAACCCACCCATAGATTTACCCCTTACCTAACACTACAGGAAATTTAGCATAGCCAATTCACCTAACCTGCACATCTTTACACTGTGGGAGGAAACTGGAGCACCCAGAGGAAACCCACGCAGACACGGGGAGAACATACAAACTCCACACAGTCGGGAATTGAACCCGGGTCTCTGGCGCTGTGAGGCAGCAGTGCTAACCACTGTGCCACCGTGCCGACCACGCATATTTTATTGAGGATATATGGCTAGAAAAGTAACATTCAATTAAAAGCAAACCACTCTTCCAATGTATTCAGATCGCACCAGGCCCAGAACCCTCACCAATAAATGAAATGTCGACGCTCTTCCCCTTGCAACCAATATTTCCAGCCACACATGCAAGAATCAAATGAGCACTTGGAGTAACCCAAGGATCAGCTGTTCAATTTCTTGCCTGATTTGCTCAATTCGACTTTCAGAAACCCCAAGCTTTTCCTTCTGGTAATATTTGTGATGAGGTCAGCCAACTGGACTTCATCGGATATGAGTTCCCTGATTGTGGCTATTAATGTGTCTCAATCAGTGAGCCCTTGCTGACATAAAAAGGATGAATGTCATAGATATGGAGATGTTGAATGCCTAAGGCAGTGAGAGACTATTGTCACAGGCTGTGCTTTTGTAAATGAGGAATGATTAATGTTGGATTCTGACCTCTTAAGGGCTATTTCACCACCTAACATTGTTGATGCCAATGTTGAGCAGGACCTGAGGCTCTTCATTTTCTACACTTTCCCGCTTCAATTCTGTTGAGTTTGTTAAGACCTCCAATGTGTCGTTTCTGGTCAACAGCTATTTTTCATTCATGCTACAGCTGCTATTAAACAGGGAAGCCACAACCCAGTGTTGAGGAGAACATTTCTCTGATAATCTGTCAACCGGATTAATTTCCAAATGTCAATGTCAAGTTAATAACAATATGATGTAAAATAAGATTTCCAAGTTGGATGGATAGAATTGGGGTGTCAATGTTAGTAAATAGCGTGCCACAAGAACAGGAATCCTGGTGTCAGTAATGGCGCCGGTGTGGTAGGCCCAGGTACAAATTCTGGTCAGTTCTCCGTTGGAGAACTGTGAGCAGATCCAAGCCATTGAATGTCAGAACGAGCTCTCACTGGGGGTGAATGGCCTGTTTCTATATCCCGATAGTTTTTAATCTCCTCCCATAGGCTATGCAAGGCATTGTCATCCTTCCTAAAGTGTCATGTTCAGGAGTGGGCTGAGCTCAGTTTTAACACAATGCAAGGCATTTGATTTTCATGAGTTCAAATCCAGTCTCTTTCCCCCTACTGTGGCTAAAACGGTCAATTATAAAGGTTTGATAACATTTTACTTCTCTTTACGTTCTAATTCCAATTTGTACGTTTCCTTTTTAAATACCTGCCCAAACTGCCCAATCACTTTCCCAAACATAAGTGCACACCTCCAAGTCTCGATCATATTATGCCTCCTCCAGAATTTGGCCAGTTAATTTATATTATCTCGCTTTCTCACTTCCAACATGATCTGCCATTTGTCTGCCCGTTTCACTGGATAACGTTATAAAATGCAGCTCGAAGTATCTCTCTAATGGATAGTGAATAGGTGCACTATTTGGAATACTGCAAACAGCCTTCATTTAAAATATTGCTCAAGGGGAGAACAGAAAGTCAGAGACTTGAAAATTTCATGGAGATTCTTTTTAATTCAGTGTACTGAGCTTTGCAGTTGGCATAGACACACCCAGCAGCACAGCAAGAGTAGAACGCTACTCAGCTCATTCTCTAACCTTTTATTTCAGAATGCCATTCATCTCTAATTTCTCTCTTCAGATGCTGTCAGACATGCTCAGTTTTTCCAGGAATTTCTGTTATTGTTTCCGATTGAGAACATCCACAGTACTTCCATTTTTTATTCAGTCCAGGACGGGAATTATGACTGGACTGCTTATCCACGCAACCAATAATGTTCTAGGGGTATTGCTGCAAATCCCACTGTGGCAGATGATGGAACTTCAATTCAATGATTTTCGGGAATTTAATTGTCTAATGATGAACCCAGAATGTTTCTGTGTTTGCTCATGTCTTTTGCAGAGGGAAGTTACTTTCCTTCCCTGGTCACGACTACACGTGACTACAGACCAACAACAATATGGTTGACACTTAACACACTTCCAGGCAATTAAGGATGGGCAATAAATATTGCCGCTGACCAGCAACGCCCTCATCCCATGACTGAAGAACAGAAGCCTTCTTGAGAATGATACAGAGGAAGTGGAGGAGGCAATTTAGCTCATTCAGAGATGGTAAAGTGGAACAGCAGAAGGCCATTCAGTCCCATTCGTGAGCACAAGAATATCAGAATGGCACAACGTCAGTCCACACTGTTCTCCATGAAAAAGCGAAGGTAGGAGGGAACCGGAAGATGTGAGGAGAGGGGAGTTGTAGGGTGTAGGTTTGCTCGCTGAGCTTAGGTTTAATATCCAGACATTTCATTACCTGGCTAGGTAACATCATCAGTGGCGACCTCGAGGTGAAGCAAAGCTGTCTTCTCCTGATTTCTATGCTTTCTATGAGGGGGATGTATGTGGTGTAAGGATAATTGGAATGAGAATGAGGGAGCGCTCCGTCAGAAGGTGAGAGCTTGTCCTGGGAGGCAGTGCAACATGGAGGCAACTAATTATGGGAATGGACACGGTGCGAGCCAAGGTATGATGTTGATGTCTGGAACTTTGAAAGGAGGGTACTGCCCAACACCACCTCCGACCCAAATTGTATAAAGCTGGAAATAGTCACTATGACCCTGTATTTAATTATCCCAATTGTCTATTTGTTCCGCTCCATTTCCCTGCATTTAAGCCTTGATATGTGCCTGGAGGCCGTAGAGAATACGTCCACGTCCACATGTTACCTAACATTCCGGGCAATTTAGCATGGCCAATTCACCTGCACATCTTTGGACTGTGGGAGGAAACCGGAGCACCCGGAAGAAACCCACGCAGACACGGGGAGAATGTGCAAACCCCACACAGAGAGTCGCTTGATGCGGGAATTGAACCCGGGTCTCTGGCGCTGTGCCACCGTGACGCCCATGGCTGAACATCCTCAATCAGTGTCCTGTTCCTACCTTATCTACATAACGCTTAATTCCACTATCGTTGAGAGCTATATCCAGTTTTTTTCTGAAACGAATCCAGAGACTGGGCATCCACTGCCTTCTGGGGCAGAGCATTCCACACACCCACCATTCTCTGGGTGAAGACGTTTCTCTTCATTTCTGTCCTAAATGGCCTACCCCTTATTTTTAAGCTGTGTCCTCTGGTTCGGGACTCACCCATCATCGGAAACATGTTTCCTGCATCCAGAGTGTCCAATCTGTTAATAATCTTATCCGTCTCACTCAGATCTCCTCTCAGTCCACTAAACTCAAGGGTGTTCAAGGCCAGTCGCTCCATTCTTTCAACATACGTTAGTTCCGCCATTCCTGGAATTTACTTCGTGAACCTACGCTGCACTACCTAAATAGCCAGAATTTCTTTCCTCAAATTTGGAGAGCAGAACTGCACTCAATATTCCAATTGCGGTCTCACTAGAGCCTTGTAAAGCAACAGAAGAACCTCTTCCCTTCTATACTCAATCCCTCTTGTTATGATGGCCAGCATGCTACAAGCTTTCTTCACTACCTGCTGTACCTGCATGCTTGCCTTCATTGACTGGTGTACAAAAACACTAGGTCTCATAGTACTGCCACTTTACCTAACTTGAGTCCATTCAGGTAGTAATCTGCCTTCCTGTTCTTGCTACCAAAGTGGGTAACCATACATTTATCCACATTAAACTGCATCTGCGATGCATTTGTCCACTCACCTAACCTATCCAGGTCACCCTGTAATCTCCTAGCATCCTCCTCACATTTCACCCTGCAACCCAGCTTTGTATCATCAGCAAATTTGCTAATGTTACTATTAATACCATTTTCTATATCATTAATGTATATTGCAAAAAAACTGCAGTCCCAGCACTGATTCCTGCAGTACTCCACTGGACACTGCCTACCATTCCGAAATGGAGCCGTTTATCACTACCCTTTGTTTCCTTTCAGCCAAACAACTTTCAATCCAACTTAGTACTTTGCCCCCAATACCATGCGCCCTAATTATGCTCACTAACCTCCTATGTGGGACTTGATCAAAAGCTTTTTGAAAGGACAGGTATGCTCCATCTACTGGATCTGCCTTGCCCATGTTCAGAGTTACAACCAAAAAAAAATTCCAGAAGATGAGTCAAGCGTGATTTTCCCTTCATAAATCCATGCTGACTCTGACCTATCCTGTTACTGCTATCCAGATGTGTCGTAATTTCATCCTTTATAATTGACTGCAGCATCTTTCCCACCACTGAGGTCAGACTAACTGTTCTATAATTTCCTGCTTTCACTCTCGCTCCTTTTTATAATGTGGTACAACATTAGCCACCCTCAAATCCGTCGGACCTGATCCTGAATCTATCGAACTCTGGAAAATAATCACCAATGCATCACGATTTCTAGAGCCACCTCCTTCAGTACCCTGGGATGTAGACCATCAGGCCCCGGGGACTTATCAATCTTCAGACCGTCAGACCTAACAGTCTCCCCAACACCATTTCCTGGCAAATATAAATTCCCTTCAGTTCAGGTCCTTCAGCCACTGTTACCTCTGGGAGATTGCTTGTGTCTTCCCCAGTGAACACAGATCTGAAGTACCAAATCAACTCTTCTGCCATTTCTTTGTTCCCTGTAATATATTCCGCTATTCCTGTCTTCAACGGCACAATTTTAGCCTTCACCATTTTTTTCCCTTTCACATACCTAAAAAAAAGCTTTTACTATCCTCCTATATATATTTTTCGCCAGTTTACCTTCATACCACATTTTTTCTCTGCGTATTTCCTTCTTAGTAATCCTCTGTTGTTCTTTAAAAGCTTCCTAGTCCTCCCTTTTCCCACTCAACTTTGCTATGTTATAGTTTTTCTCTTTTGACATTATATGTTACTTAACTTTCCTCGTCAGCCACGGCCAGCCCTGCCTCCTCATAGGATTTTTCTTCTTGTTTGTAATGAACTGATCCTGCATCTTCTGCATTATACTCAGAAAAATCTGCCATTGTTCCTCCACTGTCAATCCTGCTATGGTATTGCACCATTGAACTTTGGCCAGCTCCTCCCTCGTGGCTCTATAGTTCCCTTTATTCAACTGAAATATTGTCACTTCCGATTGTATGCTCTCTGTTTGAAGTTGCAGATTGAAGCTTATTTTATTCTGGTCACTACCTCCTAATGGCTCCTTCACTTCGAGGTCCCTGATCAATTCTGGTTCGTTGTACAATACCAGATCCAGAATTGCCTTCTCCCTGGTGGGCTCCAGCACCAGCTGTTCTAAGAATCCATCTCGGAAGCACTCCACAAAGTCTCTTTCTTGAGGTTCAATACCATCCTAATACTCCCAGTCTACCTGCATGTTGAAATCCCCCATTACAACTGTAGTAACATCTTTGCGACATGCAAATTTCAGCTCCTTATTCAATTGCACCCTACATCGATACTACTGTTTGGGGCCTGCAGATAACTCCCAAGAGGGTCTTTCTACCCTCAGAATTCCTCAGCTCTATCCATCCTGACTCTACATCCTCTGATTCTCGGTCACCCCCGCGCAAGGGAATGAACATCATCCCTTACCAACAGGGCCACCCCACCCCATCTTCCCGTCAGTCTGTCCTTACGAGAGCACGTATAACCTTGAATATTCATTTCCCAGGCGCTGTCCACTTGAAGCCACGTCTCAGTTATCCCCACAATATCGTAGCTGCCAATTTCCAAAAGAGCCTCAAGATCATCCATCTTATTTCTAATACTTCGTACATTCATATATAGCATTTTTAATTTGTTACTGCCCTCAAACTTCCTATCAAGTTGGAATTGGTGGAAGTGTTTGAGGATGATTTTTTGCATGCGTAGACTAGTGGGATGGTAGCTGAGGATAAGGAGGAACTCTGCCTTCATTGCATTGGAACATAGAACATAGAACATAGAAGAATACAGCGCAGTACCGGCCTTTCGGCCCTCGATGTTGCGCCGATCAAAGCCCACCTAACCTACACTAACCCACTATCCTCCATATACCTATCCAATGCCCGCTTAAATACCCATAAAAAGGGAGAGTCCACTACTGCTACTGGCAGGTCATTCCACGAACTTACGACTCGCTGAGTGAAGAACCTACCCCTAACGTCAGTCCTATATCTACGCCCCCCCCTTAATTTAAAGCTACGCCCCATTGTAATAGCTGACTCCATACTTGGAAAAAGATTCTCACTGTCAAACCTATCTAACCCCCTAATCATCTTGTACACCTCTATCAAGTCACCCCTAAACCTTCTTTTCTCCAATGAAAACAACCCCAAGTGCCTCAGCCTTTCCTCATAGGATCTTCCTACCATACCAGGCAACATCCTGGTAAACTTCCTCTGCACCCGTTCCAGTGCCTCCACATCCTTCCTATAGTATGACGACCAAAACTGCACACAATATTCCAGATGCGGCCCCACCAGAGTCTTATACAACTGCAGCATGACCTCAGGACTCCGGAACTCAATTCCTCTACCAATAAAAGCCAGTACGCCATATGCCTTCTTCACTGCACTATTTACCTGGGTGGCAACTTTCAGAGATCTCTGTACATGGACACCAAGATCCCTCTGCTCTTCCACACTACCAAGTATCCGACCATTAGCCCAGCACCCCATCTTTTTATTACTCTTACCAAAGTGAATCACCTCACACTTAGCTACATTGAACTCCATTTGTAACCTTTCTGCCCAGCTCTGCAGCTTCTCTATATCCCGCTGTAACCTGCCACATCCTTCCTCACTGTCTACAACTCCTCCGACTTTCGTATCATCCGCAAACTTGCTCACCCAACCTTCTAACCCTTCCTCCAGGTCATTTATAAAAATGACAAACAGCAATGGTCCCAAAACAGATCCTTGCGGAACACCGCTAGTGACGGCACTCCAAGATGAACCTTTGCCATCAACTACTACCCTCTGTCTTCTTCCAGCCAGCGAATTCCTAATCCAAATCTCCAACTCACCCTCAATGCCATATCTCTGTATTTTCTGCAGCAGCCTCCCATGGGGGACCTTATCAAACGCCTTACTAAAATCCATATATACCACATCTACCGCTTTACCCTCATCTACCTCCTTAGTCACCTTCTCAAAGAATTCAATAAGGTTTGTGAGGCACGACCTGCCCTTCACAAAACCATGCTGACTATCCTTGATCACATTATTCTTATCCAGATGTGCATAAATCCTATCCCTTCCAATTCTCTCTAAGACTTTGCCCACAACAGAAGTGAGACTCACTGGCCTATAGTTACTAGGATTATCCCTACTCCCCTTCTTGAACAAGGGAACCACGTTTGCTAGCCTCCAGTCCTCTTGCACTACTCCTGTAGACAAAGAGGACACAAAGATCAAGGCCAATGGCTCTGCAATCTCCTCCCTTGCTTCCCAGAGAATCCTAGGATAAATGCCATCAGGCCCAGGGGACTTATCTATTTTTACCCTTGCCAGAATTTCCATCACCTCTTCTCTATATATCTCAAAGCCATCCATTCAACTTATTCGTGCCTCAGTATTCATATCGACAACAATGTCCTGTTCCTGAGTGAATACTGACGAAAAGTATTCCATCAGTGCCTCCCCAATCTCTTCAGCCTCCACACGCAACATCCCATTACTATCCTTGATTGGACCTATTCCTACCCTAGTCATTCTTTTATTCCTAACATACCTATAGAAAGCCTTAGGGTTTTCCCTAATCCTACCAACTAAGGACCTTTCATTTCCCCTCCTTGCTGCTCTTCGCTCTCTCTTCGGGTCCTTCCGGGCTACCTTATAACTCTCAATCGCCCCTATTGAACCTTCACGCCTCATCTTTACAAAGGCCGCCCTCTTTCATTTAACAAGGGATTCCAAATCCTTATTAAACCACGGCTCCCTCACACGACCCTTTCCTCCCTGCCTGATAGGTACGTACTTATCAAGGACACTCAATAGTTGCTCCTTGAACAGGTTCCACATATCAATTACGCTCTTGCAGTAGAATCTACTTTTCCAATCCACACATCCTAAGTCATGCCTCAACGCATCATAATTTCCCTGCCCCCAGCTATAACTCTTGCCCTGTAGTACACACTTATCCCTCTCCATCACTAGAGTAAAACCCACCGAATTATGGTCTCTGTCCCCAAAGTGCTCACCTCCCTCAAGTTCTAATACCTGGCTTGGTTCGTTACCCAGAACCAAATCCAGTATGGCCTCATCTCTTGTTGGCTTATCTACATATTGTGTCAGGAAACTCTCCTGCACACATTGCACAAACACTGACCCATCTAACGAACTTGAGCTATAGCTTTTCCAATCAATATCAGGAAAGTTAAAGTCTCCCATAACAATCACCCTATTACTGTCACTCTTCTCCTGAATCATCTTCGCAATCCTTTCTTCAACGATTCTAGGAATATTAGGAGGCCTGGAAAATACTCCTAACAGGGTGACCTCACCTCTCCTATTCCTAACCTCAACCCAAACTACCTCAGATGGCAAATCTTCGTCCATCTTTCTTTCCACCGCTATAATATTGTCTTTGACAAGCAAAGCCACACCACCTCCCCCCCCCCCCCCTCTTTTACTCCCATGTTGTCATGTTGTGGCTGTACAGGCCATTAGTTAGGCCACTTTTGGGAAAACTTTGTGTAATTCTGGTCTCACTTCGGAAGGAACCATGGTGTAAAACTTGGAGGGTTTCATGAAATATTTGCAAGGATGTTTGCCAGATTTGGAGGGCTTGAGCTATTGGTAAACGTTGAATAGGTCTGGTGTTAAGGAAGCATTGGAGGCGAGGGTGACCTTATCGAGGTTTATAAAATCCCAAGTTCATGGATAGTGCAAATAGACAAGGTCTTTTCCCTGGTCTGAGGGAGTCCAGAGGTAGTGAGAATAGATTTAGAGTGGGAGGGGAAAGACTGAGCCTTTCACACAAAGGCGAGCACATGTATGGAATGATCTACCAGAGGAAATGGGGGAAGCATATGAAATTACAAAATTTACAAAGCAACTGAATGGGTAAGTGAAAGTTTTCAATGGATATGGAGGCAAATGGGAGTAGATGATGATAGAATATCTGGTCGGCATGGACGATTTGGGCCAATGGGCATGTTTCCATGCTATATATCTCTATGACACAATCGAGCCCAGTATGCCTAAAGCCGACAAACAAATGCTTCATAGCCGATAAATATCAACACGAGATATCTCAATTTCCGATTGGAAATCAATCCATTTGCAATGAGAGGGCCTGGAGTGAGGAGAAAAACATGTTGATGTTTCGAGTACCTTGAGAAATGTTCAGACGAACGTCTTCAGATGAAGAATGATTGCATTCATTCTGTTTCTGTCTCCACAGATGCTACCATACCTGTTGGGTTTCGCCGGCTATTTCTGTTTATTGTTCATATTTCCAGCATCCACAGGCTTTGTTTTATTTCAGGAAAATTTTTCATTTCCCAATCTATCTCCCAGAAGTCGGCATGGACGGTTTGGACCAAAGGGTCTGTTTGTAGCTCTCTATGATTATGAATCTATGACCATTGTACAGAAAGGTCCATCAAGCTTGTGCTAGCAAAGCTGAATGAAATCTAGTCTCGTCCCATGTAGTTTTTAAATGTTGTAAGGTTTCCCTCCTCAACTAGCCTCCTAGCACTAAATTACAAGAACCCCACCACTATCTGGGTGAACGCATTTTCCTCAAATCTCTTCCAAATTTTTCCAGTAAAAACTATGACCCTTTGCTATATGTCAATTCCCTGATTCAGTTAGATTACTTACAGTGTGGAAACAGACTCTTCAGCACAAGTCCACACCGACCCACAACCCACCCATGCCACTCCAATTAACACTACGAGCAATTTCGCATGGCCAATTCACCTGACCTGCCACATCTTTGGACTGGAGGAGAAAACCCAAGTAGAAATGGGGGAATGTGCAAACGCCTCGCAGTCAGTCGCCTGAGGTGGGAATCGAACCCGGGACTGCTTGTGCTGTGAGGCAGCAGTTGTAACCACTGTGCCCATGATGTGAAGACCTCGTGCAGATGTGGAGAATGTTTGGTCAATTAATTTCTGATTTGTATTTTACCTTCTGACTCTCTCTGTTAATTTCCTGCTGACTTTGTTTCTCGCGTGGGAAATGTGTGACCTCTCTAACTGCACAACGTGCTGTCTGTTGGCGAAGGCAACATCAGATTTACTTTTCATTCGCACTAATATTCTGCTGTGTCGATTGTAAGTACTTTTCTACCGAGGGTTGTTTCCTGGACATCACCTGTCCAATCTGGTCTCCTTCCTATGGAAGCATGTTGTGAAACTTGAAAGGATTCAGAAAAGAATTACAAGGATGTTGCCAGGGATGGAGGATTTGAGCCATAGGGAGAGGCTGAATAGGCCTGGGCTGTTTTCCCTCTCTCCAATACATTGTTTAAAGGGGCATTTTGTGCAATACTTGAATAGGCAGTAAATAAAGGGCAATAGATTTGGTAATTTGAAGCTTGGCTTGTTGCTCTTGTCAAAAGGTTTGAACATAGTGGTTTATTGCAGGATGAAGTAAGACGTGCAGCATATATCTATCAACTTGTTGAACAGAGATGTGTGATATACAAGGGAGCTGGACGAAACACAAATGAGCGCCATATATTGGAAAATCTGCTTTTCGTTTGTAAACCAGGGGAGAGCACGAACGCAGACCCCACTACCACAAATTTTGCAGTCGAGTATCCCACATTTGTGGACATCGCAGGCGTCAGCACACCCGATGTGCAATGGGATAGCCTCGTTCTGGGAGACCCATTTTTAATTTCAAAAATATACTTCCTTCCTAAAATATTTTGATGATCTGGACAATTGTTCATGCAATACATCCGTAATCATTCAATTAAATGGTATACAGAGACAGAGTAATCTTTCATTTATACAGGTCTGTACGCCTACATGTTTAGCTGAGGCGTCAGCAGAGCCCGACTGACTGTGTGGGTCCCCTGATCTTCATGAGGAGGCAGATGTTACACAATGGTCTTTCCCCACCGAACCTTGCCGGCAGCTACTCCAAGCTTCAGCGCGTTCGTCAACACGTAGTCCTGGGTCTTGGAATGTGCCAGGCTGCAACACTCAGTCGAGGTCAACTCCTTTAGCCGGAAGATCAGAAGGTTCCGGACCGCCCAGAGAGCGTCCTTCACCGTGTTGATACTCCTCCAGGCACAGATGATGTTCGTCCCGGTGCGCATCCTTGGGAACAGACCAAAGAGCACGGAGTCCCGCGTCACAGCGCTGCTTGAGATGAACCTCGACGAACACCACTGCATTCCTCTCCAGACTTATTCTGCACAGGCTCCTTCCGGAAGGAGGTGTGTGACAGTCTCGTACCCCCCCCCCCCCCGCCACCCGGCAGCCACTTCGAGGGCAGCGTGCAGAGTGACTGAGAGTCCAGGCGTATATTAAGGATGTCACAGGCAGATCCTTTCTTATCCAGGTTTTCTGCTGAGTACTTTAAAACGGTCCAGTTCACCAATTCTAAACAATCCCAGGGACTGTCATTAACAGCCTCAGGCCAGCATTGCACTTCATTTTGTGAAGAGTCCTCCCATTTCAGCTTCTGCTTGTAAGCTGTTTCCACATGTAAGAGAGACTAAGACATGACGGCACAACCCCAGAGTGAAGGGGCGACATTTGGAACTGAGATGAGTATGAATTTCTTCATTGAAGGAATGTTTAATCTGTTGAAATTATTACCGCAGAGGACTGTGGAGACCAGGACATTAAGTGTGTGATGATGCTGATCCTTAACTGTTCTTATTTTTTTCTTAGAATGTTTATAAATGCAGAGGCTCTGTGGTGTCGGGTTTTGATGGGTTTTAGGGCCAACTTCATGATATCCAACAGACACTACCTCCGGCAAAAGCCTTTCAAGTAAAAAAAAATACAATGAAAGTGGAGTGGCCAATTCTCACAACTCAGCTTTACTCTGGGTTGGTTTAGTTTGGTTTGGTGTTAATATGCAGACAGTCTATCAGACTGCTTGTAAAAGGAACAGCTACGTGGAAAGTAATTGTTCCGTGCTGAATCTCTCTCCGACATCTCTCCTGTGAGACACTGTATTTGATTTTACCTGCATTATCAAGAGGTGTTTTAGGGAATTTGTGCAGTAATTGAGAACAATTATTAAGTTGGGACAGTCTGTTCGCTTTCACAAGGTTGAGTTATTCTGTATTCTGTAACTTTTGCTGTGTTTCATTCGGTACTCTGGAAATAAGTTCCGTTTTATTTCAATCCGAGGAATATTGACCAGCTCCATCACTCCTGGAATATCCACTGCACAAATGCTCAGAACAAGTTAGCTCAAAAAAGTTAGGGTTTGGGCTACCGTCTTGAAATGTTTTGAGAGGGTCTGGCCTGGTCTATAACAAATTTATTAAAAATAGAGATGTATGTGTTCCTAATTGATCAGGGAATCAAAGGTTTTGGGGAGAATGCAGGAGAATAGAATTCCCTCATGTCGAAATGTCAGAACGAATGGTTGGGATGAATGGCCTAATTCTGCTCCCACACTATATGACCTAATGATCTAATACGCAACAATATTAATGTATGGACACAACCAGCTTCAATATTGCATCCATGTTACAAACAAGGATGGAAGAACTAGAATCCTTCCTTTCATTGAATATTTCCCTGTCTTGTTTCATTCATTAGGCTTAGGTCCTTGAACTGAAGGAACCGTTCAGCTCTCAGGGTGCAGGAGCTATGGATGCTGATAGTTAGATATTTCGCAGCTTGCCGAAAATGCGCTATTTAGACGAATGTGTGCACCGTGTCCTGCTCAAGAGTTCACATGAACCTTTTCAGGAGAGGGAATATCAAGATCAGACAGAGACAGAAACATACGCAAAGGATCACCGAAACACACTCACACTCTCGCACAAGCATATAGGAACATGCAGAAACACATCTATACCCACAAACTCGCGAACACATACACGCAGAACGCATACCTATACACAGAAATGCAGTCAAAGTGAGATATAGGAACATACTGACAAACAAAAGCACACACAATGCACAGTAACACCATCAATCTGAAACGTGGCAACACATCTGCACACAAACTACAGCAGCATTCCAGCACCCTCAGAACAGACTGGAATGAAAACAGAATGCAGAAGGGGGCACACCTTCTCACACATGTTGGTGCACACCTCTACACCCAGAAAAACAGTCAGACTGACACACACTCATATATGGACAGAATGCACACACATCCACACACAAAGAAATGCAGTCATACTGATCATTTAGAGATGTGGTTTTTGGACTGGGGTGTACGAATTTAAAAATCACAAAACATCAGTTTCTGGTCCAACAAATGTATTTGGAAGCACTAGATTGCAGACTACTGCTCCTTCACCACTTGGTGAAATTTAGCAGGAATAGTGAGAAATCAGAATAAATCTACACACGCCCACACACGCAAGCGTGCACACACCCACACACACATATGCACAGAAAGGAACACATTTTGTACATGCCAAATGCATACATATCCACACACAGAGAAATACAGTCATACTGAGATATAAGAACACATCTCCACACAAAGAATCACACCCACAGCCCCACACACAGATATAAAAGAACTCAGCATAAGAGTCATTAAACATCAACTTGCAAGAATTGACAGTAACTTTATCAGCACACACATAAGCACATTCAAATCGTTACTGAACCACAACCAAAATGAGATATAGAAGAGTGGCATTCAGAAACAGAGACACACCTACAGAGAGGCACAGAGATTTCCTACTATGGGGCACAGAAAGACCTTGACACACGGAGAGACGGACAGGCACAGTCTGATCAATACACTCACCTGCTTATATATGAATATAGTAGGGCAGAGACACACCCCACACTCCAACAATAATACAATGACACTCAGAGACACACACACATGGTGTAATGGAACCGTCAAGACATGCTGAGAGTAATCCATACAGACACACACACACACGTACGCACGCACACACACAGACACACAGAGACACACGCACACAAAACCACATGGTCACAGGAATGTGACCTTACAAACAGCATACACACAGTCGAAAACACGACAGCTTCACAATGTGCAAAGTACACACAGATAAGCAATCACACAGGCACAGTAACATACACCCACATAAGAACGCTTACCTTCACGGGAACACTCATACAACACCTAATAACATATCCAAATATATAAACACATGAATGGAAATTCACCAAAATACTACCCAATACGCACAAAGGGAAACCAACACACAGATGCATAAACACAGTCATGATGTCTCACACTCAGGGACATATCTAATGACAAAAACTTAGGGACACACAAACAAAGTGAGATCCCCACAAAGGCAATGACATACACCCCCTATACAGAGGCACACAGAGAACGTCACACACTAAAAGGGAGACACATGAACACACTTCCCGGACAGTCACAGACAGAAGAAAGGAAGACGATCAAACTACAGCAGACGTCAGTACAGTAATGTGTCAACGTATTGTCGGCTGTACCATCTGCACTTTGTAGTTTGCAAAATCACTGACTGGGGAAGGATCAGTGAATGAGGGGATCAGGAAGTGCTTTGAATCAATGCAAGTGAGCTTGTTGTAAACTGTGAAAATTGCCTGTCATCGGCTTTGTGAGAGAAAGACACAGAGAGAGAGGGAGTCACAGAGGGACCTGGAAAGAGATAGACAGGGAGAAAAATAAGGATAAACATAGAGGAATACAGTGAGGCAGTCAGACAGATAGACAGGTAGAGAGACAGCTCGATGCTTTCAGAGAGGGGCACACAGAGCGAGACAAAATGAGAGAAAGAGAGGCACAGCAAGAAACTGAGAGATGGGGGTCAGCGTGAGAGAGGAACAAAGACAGACAGGTGAGGTCGAGAGAGAGAGAAAGCAATTTTTTCGTGAAGTAAGTAGACAGGAGGTGGACTCAATAAACTCTATCAAAAACAAATGGGCTTCTCCAATAACCAACTCAGATTAGGTGATCAATGGCACCCGGAAACCTTCCCTGCTGGTTGTAATAAAGTGTTTATTGTGAGCTGAACACAGAGAGTCTGACAATCATCATGGTACAGGAACGACTGCTTCTGCCCGACCCCCTCCTCCCCTGCAGGTGAAATGCAGAGACGCATTCTGCTGGTCTTTAACACTCATCCAAAGGGCACTCTGTTAAGACCCATTATTCCAGATAAAGCCATCACTCGCAGCCAACCCGATATTTAGAATCACTCCTCCAGCCTCTTTCCATCCTCTTTCCATCCTCTTTGTGAATATGTGAAGAATTTACGTGACCAGAACTTCGCACTGAACTTGGGCAGAATCGCTGCATAAAAGAATGTGTTCGTGCTGCAGATTAATTTCCTCAGCATTTCTGCCATCAAAGTAAACTGGAATAGATGAGCGTTCTTCCAACGATATGCTTGGTTCGTGCTAAAGTTTCAGGTGTTTCCCGCCTGCGCTAACCACACAAGTACAAAGTTGATGGATATAGTGATGAGAGATATTACCGACTTCCTCAGGCTCTCCATATCTGTGTCTTTGTGACTTTCTCTATTCCTCTGACCCCTCTGGCTCTTGCAGACTCGACTGGCCATTGAAATGTACCTGACAGTCAAAGTGTTCATCAACAGACGTAACACGAATGGAATGAAAAGGGCTTAAATGATTTCAAACCAGTTATATCACAGCCATCTGGGATCAGTAAACATAACTTGACTTTGTTTCGCAGTACCTCGGAACATTGTCAATTATCCTACAAGGTTCCAACCGAAAATATCAGGTCATGAGTTCTCAATCGATCAGAATGCCAGCTGCAGCTCGAGAAACAGCCTAGGTTTTCTCTGTACAATATTTCCTCTTCAGTTTCAAGCAGCAAATGTTCACAAAACGATCAACAGAGAAACGGACAGTGAACCAGACGGAACAGTCTATGGCTACACATATCAGGACAACGATAGCACTGCACACAGGGGTATGTCCAGGAAACATCCTCGGTAATAATGATCTTTGAATTACCACAGCATGATCCCAGTGCTTATGACCAGCAGATACCCTGTTGCCATGACCAACAGGCAGCGCGTTATGCAGTTATAGAGGCCGTACTTTCCCTGTGAGAGAACCAAAATAACCAGGCAATAATCAGAAGTCACTGAGCAAACATTCTCCATGACTGCTCAGTGGAAGATCTTCATATCTAACTGAGACAGGGAATTGACAGATGGTAGATGGGCGCAAAATTTAAGGTTATTAGTAAAAGTTTTGGTGGGGATTTATCGAAAAGGGTTCCACTCAGAGAGTGGTGTGGGTTCTGATACTTCAGTGCTTGGGAGGGTTATTGAAGTAGGAAATCTCAAAACCTTTAACAACTACCTGGGAAGAGTTCAGATTTCCATTAGCCTTGATAGCACAAGCTATATGGACCGACGGACCTCTTCAGTACAGTCGGGTTCCACAATTCAAAGAATCATTTCTGGGAAATGGGCTGGGAAGTGAATCATTTTCATGAAGGAAATAAACGATTAAGGTTTGTATCATCCAATAAATCTCAGTTCTAAAATGCTCTGTTATTTCAGGAATGATAAGGTTTGTTTTAAAAAATGTGTTGGGGGTTTGGATGTAGGCTGATTGGCTTTGTAGTCAAGATTGAAGTCAAGTCAAAGGACCCCTGCCTGAAACGTCGATTTTCCTGATCCTCGGATGCTGCCTGGCCTGCTGTGCTTTTGCAGCATTCCTCGAATCTTGACTTGAATCTCCAGCATCTGCAGTCCTCATCTTCTCCTGAATGGCTTTGTACACGAGTGAAACCTTGTTTACTTTCGACGCTTGCAGCACAGCATGGTAATGATGCAGCCTGAAAGCTTATTTGTGCAGTTCTGGAATTTTCGATTGAAGAAGAAACAAGTAATAGAGAAAGCATTAATTTCACATCAATCATATTTGTAATTTATTTTAGTTCCTCTATGACCCTGGAACTGAGCGGATGTGTATGTCTGTGCTCATGCGGAAGAAATACGAGTTTAAGTAAATTAGACTGCCTGGGAATGAAAATGTTGTGTCGGTCCCAGACAGGATGTTGGGACAAGGAAAATCTCTGAAGCGATTGCTTAAAGCAGAGTACATTGACACTCAGGTATACCGTAGCTCCAGGAAGACGTTCACTATGGTGACAGTTTAGAAGTGGCAGTCACAAATCATTTAGCCAAGTGATAGATACACGGATTCTGATGTGAATATTACACAAGAACAAAGGAAATTTCCAGGCCAGGACAAGGGCCTTCGGCCCTCCAAGCCTGACCCGATCCAAATGTACTGCCGAAACCTGTTGGTCAATTCCTAAGCATTTGTACCCCACTGCTCCCCACCTCCTCATGAATTTGTCCAGACGCATCTTAAACGAATCTATGATTTGGAGATGCCGGTGCGGAGCCGGGGTGAACAAAGATAAAAATCACATAACACCAGGTTATGGTCCAACAGGTTTAATTGGAAGTACACTAGCTTTCGGAGCGACGGTCCTTCATCAGGTGATTGCAAAGGGGTCGATCGTAACAGAATTTATAGAAATAATTTGCAGTGTGATGTAACTGAAATTATACATTGAAAAATTGATTGTCTGTTAAGCCTTTCATCTGTTAGAAAACAGTGATAGTTTCACTTCTTTCATGTGTAAATCACAAAACCTTTTTTTTAAACGTTGCATTCTCGGGTTAGCTGTTAACAATGGTGATAGCTAGACAATATGTTGACACCTAACACCTTCAACATATTGTCTAGCTATCACCATTGTTAACAGCTAACCCTAGAATGCAACTTTTAAAAAAGGGTTTGTGATTTACACATGAAAGAAGTGAAACTATCACTGTCTTCTAACAGATGAAAGGCTTAATATACAACAATTTTTCAATGTATAATTTCTTTTACATCACACTTCAAATTTTTGATGTAAATTCTGTGTTACGATCGAGCCCTCCACAATCACCTGATGAAGGAGCGTCGCTCCGAAAGCTAGTGTACTTCCAATTAAACCTATTGGACTATAACCTGGTGTTGTGTGATTTATAACGATAAACGAATCTACCATGCCTGCCTCCACCAGCTCTGCTGGCAACCAGCTCCAAACGCCCACCACCCTCTTTGTGAAATACATGCCTCATGTATCCCCCTTAATCTTTCCACCTCTCATCTTGAAAGCGTGACCTCTCGTTATTGAATCCTTCACCCTGGGAAAAAGTTTTTCTCTATCCACCCTGTCTACACCCTTCATGATTTTGTTAACCTCAGTCAGGTCAACCCTCAATCTCCTTTTTTGTAGTGGAAATAAACAAAACCTACTCAAACTCTCTTCATAGCTAGCAGCTTCCATACCAGGCAACATTCTCGTAAACCTTCTCTGCATCTTCTCCAAAGCGTCCACATCCTTTTGGTAATGTGGCGCCCAGAATTGTACACAGTATTTTAAATGCAGACGAACCAATGTCTTGGATAATTTTAACATGACTTGCCAGTGCTTATGCTCAATACTCCGTCCAATGAAGGCAATTATACTGTATGCCTTCTTGACCATTCTATCCAAATCTGCAGCAACCTTCAGGATACAATGAACCTGCACTCCCAGATGTCTCTACCCATCAACTTTTCGCAAGGCTCTTCCATTCATTGTATGATTCGATCTAGAATTAGACTTGCCTAACTGCATCACCTCACATTTGTCTGGATTGAAAACCATCTGCCACTTTTCTGACCAATTTCCCAGTCTATCGATATCCTCCTGTATTTTTCACAGTCCCTTATGCTTTCTGCTAATCCACCAATCTTTGTGTAATCTGAATACTTGCTGATCATAACAACAGTGCCCACTTCTAGATCATTTATGTATATGTGCCACAGTGGGCGTCACGGTGGCACAGTGGTGACCCCCGCTGCCTCACAGCGCCAGAGACCCGGGTTTTTAATCCTGCCTCAGGCAACAGTCTGTGTGGAGTTTGCACATTCTTGCCGTGTCTGCGTGGGTTTCCTCCTGGTGCTCCGGTTTCCTCCCACAGTCCAAAAATGTGCAGGTTAGGTGAATTGGCCACGCTAAATTGCCCATAGCATTAGTTGAAGGGTTAAATGTAATGGGTCTGGGTGCGTTGCTCTTCAGAGGATCAGTGTGGACTTGTTGGGCTGAAGGGCCTGTTTCTACACTGTAAGTAACCTATAAATCTACACTACCGACCCCTGTGAAGCACCACTGGTCACGTTTCTCATTCCGAGAAACTCCCTTCAAGTACTACTCTCCTGTTGCTCAACCAGTTCTTTACTCACCGAGCTAGAACACACTGCACACCACGTGACTTCACTTTCTCCATGAGTCTACAATGGTAAACCTTATCAAACGCCTTACTAAAGTCCATTTATATGACATCAGCAGCCCTTCCTTCATCTACCAACTTGGTGACTTCCTCACTGAACTCTATTAAGTTGATAAAGCATGATCTCCCCTGCACAAAACCATGTTGTCTTTCACTGATAAGCTCATTCTTTTCTAAATATTGATAGAACCTATCTCTCAGTAATCTCTCCAGCAACTACCCCACCACCGACGTCAGGTTCACTGGTCTGTAGGTACCCAGAATATCCCTGCTAACCTTCTTGTGAAGTTGGACAACATGAGCGATCTTCCAGTCCTCCAACACCTCACCTGTTTTTAAGGATGCCCCAAAGATATCTGTTAGGACTACAGCTATTTCCTCTCTCGCCTCCCTTCCGGTCCTTGCGATTTCTCCACCTTAATAACTTCTAGCCGACACAACACATCTTCCCTGCTTGTGCCAACGTGATACAGACTAATCAAACTTCTATCTGTAATCTCAAGATTCATCATTTTCCTCTCCTCGGTGAACACTGATGCAAAGCAATCATTCAGAATCTCACCCATTCTCTCAGGCTTGGCACGCAGTTTTCCTTCATTATCTCTTAGTGGACCAATAATTTCCCTAGTTACCCGCTTGCTTCTTTTTTAGAATAAGATGCATTGGGATTGTCCCTAATTCTGCTTGCTAAAGCTATTTCATGACCAGTAATATCCTTGATTGTTTAAGACATGTCATACTCTTCCGACATTCCGCCAGGGCCCGTTCTGGTCTTAGCTGCCTCGAACTTATGTATGCTTCCCATTTCCTCTTGGCGAGTTGTACAATTTCTCCTGTCATTCGTGATTCACGAATCGTGTCCCTCCTATCCTTTGCCTTACCACAGGACATAGTTATCATGCATTGTCCTTAACCGAAGCCAACGGGGTAAGTTAGCATGGCCAAACAAGCTAACCTGCACATTTTTGGAATGTGGGAGGAAACCGGAGCACCCAGAGGAAACCCACGCAGAGACTGGGAGATGTGCAAATTCCACACAGTCAGTTGTCTGAGGAGGGAATTGAAGCTGGGTCTCTGGCGTTGTGAGGCAGCAGTGCTAACCACTGTGTCACCGTTCCGCCCATTATGGGAATTGTTTTCTTTGGAACGGCACTGGGAGTCGTGTTATGGAGAATAGATAAAAATCGTGTCCTTTTCTTTCATTGATACATTGCTTTGAGATTAAAGAGAGTATTGTAATATACTGCGTGTTCATTGCCTTTGACTCTGTGTTTTGGTACGAAGTTTGGTTTATTCTAGTTTGTCGTCATTTCTTTAGGAATAAACATCTGTTTTGATGAGGAAACAATATTTGCAGCATTGTGTGTTTACTTTCGAGAAGAGATCATTTTGTTAAATTTAAACAACTCAGGTCATCATGCATTATGTTGGATTTCTGACGAGGATCTGGCGTATTCTGTAATTAATCAGCTTGTGCTGGAACAGAGGTGAGGCGATTAAACACTTGACTAACTCCCGAGGAACTAACAGACTAACCCCACTCTTCAAATACATTGCGCCCCTACGAAATTCGTCCAGATCGATTATATGCCCCAGACACTGACCAGGCATGCACAACGAGATGTAATTCCATATTACCTCTCCCAAAGTTACGACTTTCACACTCAGCACCAGATCCAATGCAAAACAAATTCCCTCAGCCCCTGCCAGATCTGTAACACTGGAACTGCATGAGACACTGGCTGGTTGGCACAAATGCGGCTTAGTGCAAATTATTGGTCCTCACCGAGGAGAAATTGATAACTACAGATGCTGGAGATCAGAGTCGAGAGTGTGATGCTGGAAAGGCACAGCAAGTCCGGAAGTATCCGATGAGCAGGAGAATCGACTTATCGGGCATGAACCCTTCAGTGGATTATCAATTTAAAGGTTAATTGCCTCTGATATGATATATCATAACAGAGAGTCAGCGAGACTTTTTTTTATCATATCATATTACACAATGGATTGGAGCTGCTCGATTAACTAATTGAAGTAGTAATCTGCCTGTTTTGTTTTGTATTGTGTAGTTTATTCATAAAATATCAACAAGCACATTCCAAAACTATTTGAGTCAGCTAATGCAGACAATACAGTAAAAAGTCACATCTCCCTATTTGCATTTTCCATTATTTGCTGACTGAATGTCAGCCAAATTCGAACATTTGGTAAACTTGACAAGGAATTGATCACATTCCAAAACAAACTATGTGGGATTCAATGACTGAACAGATCCTTAGTTTATCATTGCAGAGACAAGTCAGATCATGTTTTGCACCTTTAATGATGAAACAAACCATTCTCAGCTCTGTTAGCAATGTCCGCCAGACAATTGCATCTTCTCAAGTGCAACAACTCATGTTTTTGTAATATAGTGACTAGACGATTCGAGGAAATCCTAATTCGAGGACGGGAAAGGATTGTGGCTGTCAGAGATGCTCCAATATTTGGGGTATATTAGGTGTCAGCGCAGACTTCCACAAATTTCGGGAATACTAATTATTGTATGATGAACTGTTGCATTGTTTTGGAAATTTAGGGGAAAAAGATCAAAGAAACACAATGAAAATAAAGGAGGAGCTTGTGTGGGAGAGTTCACAGCACAGGGGTCGGTATAATTATGGTTTTTAAGTGTTGTCTTGCTGAGTTGTTTTGTGCAAATCCACAATATTGAGTAGCGTGGTTTCTTTTTGGTTATCGGCTTGATTGAGATCTGTCACTTGATTGAAATGTAAAAGTATAAAGCTTAGGCACTGAATTAGCCGTGACCACTTTCTTTTAGAGCAGTTAGGCTATGGCATTTTCTGGGCGTGTCGATTATTCGGGTGCAAAGATGGCCTTTAGAGGAGTGATGTACTCTACCTGTTAGATGTGGGAGATGAGGGAGAGCTTCCAAGTCCTGATGATTATGTGTCCAGTAAATATGTTCAGTTGGAAAACCGATAATATCGCATGGATTGGTTGGAGCAGCATTTAGAGACAATGAGGAATTTTCAGGAACTCGGGGGTCTGATGGGTGGCAGCTAGAGGAGCGAGTGACCAAAAGCTGACACGATCAAGCAGATGTATTATCGCGAGGAAAGGCAGGAGAGGTATATAGTTAGCGCAGGAGTCTACTGTGGACATGTGTATTTTAAACAGATATGCTGTTTAGGAAAATGTAGGGAGTGATGGACACTAAGGAGAATGTAGCACTGACAGCCAAGTTTCTGGTACAAAGACTGGCACTGATGTAATTAGGGTTATGTCATGTTCGAAGTGATCAATTGTGAACAGGGACTCTTTGCTCAGAGGCAGAGACAGACATTGCAGTCGACAAGAGTGCCTGTTGCCTCATTGGTGCAGATTATTCTCAAAGGGGAGCGATACCAGCAGGAGGACTTTGTGTACATGGAACTAGCAATGTAGGAAGGATAAAGGAGGAAAATCTGAACGGGGAATATAAGACGTCAGGCAGGAATTTAAAAGGAGGTCCTTGGGGGTAGTAATATCTGGATTACTCTAGTTGTCACGAGCTCGTGAGTATAGATATAGGAAGATATAGCAGATGAATGCATGGCTGAGGAGCTGGTGCAGTGCAGAAAGCTTTACATTTTTTAATCATTGGAGTAACTTTTGGAGTAGAAGATACCTCTATGACACGGACGGACTGCACCTGAATTGGAAGAAAACTAATTTACTTGCCGGGAGATTTGCTCGTGATGTTCAGGAATATTGAAACGAGTAAAGTTGGAGTGGGGGGTGCGGGGTTGGTGGAGGTGCGGGGCTGGGGTGGTGTGCCAGGGCGATCATGAGGAAACAAATCAGTCTGAGTCTGATACAGTTGGGAAAAGGAGCGAGTCCAATAGTCAGGGTAGGGTTGCCCAAAGCGGAGAATGAGGGAGGACTGCCAAATTAAATTGCATTTATTTCTGTACAAGATGCCGATCTGGGAAGACAGGTGATTTGCAGTCATAGTTCGGCGCTTGGGACAGCTCTGTCTTCCCCATTCTTGGATTTAAGGAACCAGTCTGGGACAATAACCACATCTCTTACCGAAAGACGCACCACATTTACATTGAGCAGCTTTCATCTTCAGCGTTCAGTACAACCACACTTTGGACCTTATCAGCAGTAGGGGTTGTGAGGAGAGCCTGGAAGGGAACCTTTCCATCGAGTTTGGAGGCCGCAGCGTGTCCATTATAAAAGAGTATAAACCATTCTCTCCTTGCCCAAGGGTATCCAAGAACAAAATCCCCATTTTCAAATAGGGTCGGTAAGGCAGACATGGGCTCGGAATTCCGCGAAGAATCTAAGTTCTTGATTTATAGCGTTTTTGCATAACCCTGTTTGTATATTCCTCATGCTTAGTAGCCTTACATTGTATCTCATATCACTTTTATTTTTTCATCTACCCATTCACAACACCTTTTGGGAGTTCCATTTGTGATACATACATCTATCCCCAATCACATGCAAACTCCCCTCAACTGGCCAGTAAAGTATTTTTCCATTCTTCAGTTAGCAACAAATTGATGCGGCCATTCTTCAAGTTTAACAATAGGCAATGATACAGGTCACTGACAATATGTAAAAGAACAAAACCAAGTGATCCTGACAATTAATTCTGCGTTATTGATTCGGGTTTAATTCAATTAATTACATAAAAGTAGTAAACAAAATAATCATTATCTTTAATTCAGAGCTGAAAATTAAACAAGTGACTAACACATTTTATAAGTCATCAATATAAACTGGAAATTCATTTATTCAATATTCAATATTTAAAATGTAAAACATATACCGTTTCCAACTCTGAAATCCATTGTAATTACCTGATTTTAGTCCTTCAATTTAAATCCCAGATTAGGTTCCTTAAGCAGTCCTGACCAGTCATTGTTCATTTACAATGCTATTGGCCATGAAATGACCGCTGCTGCGTTAAAAGGTTTTGTCTACTCACATGATAACAAAAAAAACTTATCATGCTCGAATAATGGCCGAATCCAAAGACGCAGGTATTAACCAAAGGCTGTTAATTTTGTTACATGATTTATCACAACTTAATTTTGAAATGAAACTTCAATTGTCATTAAGGAAGGGGAATTGATCTTAAATAAAGTTATGAATGGCACACCATAATCATCAATGAAACACGGCAGACTTGAAATTTAGTGGAATCAACGAGTCTGAAACAAAAGTTAAATCTGCTAGTATCATTTTCTGAAAACTATGCTGTTTATTTGGGACACCTTGGATCTTCCAGTTTTACAAAATGTAACGAAATTAAATAAGGTTCATGCAATTCCTCCACTCAATGAGCAAATGTTAAAATCTGAAGTGGTTTTCCTCCATGTCATGCTTAGATTATAAATAAAATTGAGCAGAGAGCTGCTCTCATCTCGGAACAGTATGATTCCGCACCAGAGGCGTCGATTTAGTGTTCTTGCTTTCCTTCATTCGGTGAATTCTTTCATTAGTACAACACGTAGGGGTGAGAGTGGTGAAAATGATCTTTGTCAGACAAACAAGGCAAAGCAGCAAAGCAGGACAAGGCGAGCTGAAATCATAAAATAGATAACAAACCTCAACCTAAAACTTTCACTTATCAACAACCCGACAATGAACAACAAGACGAATGATTTCTGCGATCTTTTTCGACATTCTAAAACCTTAGCAGTTTTGTCATAATCTATCACCATACTTCTTACTTTCATCTTTCACAGAACAATTTTCGAATCAATTTCGACAACACCAATCCGACCTAATCTGAGTACCCGACTCTATCTGCAGGTCTCTGACCTGTTAGTGGGAGTCCCCGACTCCCTGGGGTCCCCCTACCCCTCACTTTTGAGAGTGGCCGACTCTATTCACAGGTCCCCGACCTCTTAGTGGGAGTCGAGACATCCTGGAGACCCTGATTCCATTGGGTCCCAGACACCTTTCTTTCAGTCCGGCTGGACTGTGATGCAAAGCAGCGAGGTGTTGGATTAACCACGACTTGAATGAGAAGGAAACCAAATGGGTAAAAATATTTGTGTCTGGCTGGCTGAATCCTCTGAAGACAACTGCTTGCCACAATCCATCCGTGCCGAGTCCGAGTGACAGCACCACATGCAGATCTGGGCCCCTGCTGCCAGTGCCGGCGCGGGGGTGTGTGGTGGTATGTCTGTTCCGCCATCAGAAGAGCATTATTGCTATTGCTTTAATGAAGAGCAATAGTGAGACGGATAATTAGGGAGTAATAGGGAGAAAGTTGAATACAGAGTGGAAGTTATTGATTATCTTGTTTCCTGTTTACATAGAGTGGGTGCAATGGAGAGTAATTATGACCAACCTCAACGGAAAGTATTAGTGACAGGATTAAACAGAGAGTGACATAGAGGGCTGAATACAAAGCTTAAAAATGCGTTGCTGGGAAAACGCAGCACGTCAGGCAGCATCAAAGGAGAAAGAGAATCGACGTTTCAGGCATAAGTCCATTTCCAGCAACACCTTTTAAAGCTCTGATCCCCCGTATCTGTAGTCCTCACTTACTCCAAGCTGAATATAAAGGAAGAGCGATGGGTAACTACAAGGAAATAGAGAAGATCAAATGCAGATAATGATTGGGTTGTGCAAAGAATCATAGTAGAGGCTAAATCCAGACAAATAGGGAAAGGAGTAAATACAAGGTCGTAAACTGAGAGGGTTGGAATACGGGCACAGGCTTAAATCCAGAGAGAGAGAGAGAGAGAAATTGAAAGACAGAGTAATCGGGAGATAAGTAAACACTGGGGAAGAGAGAGGATTGCATACATGATAATATTGATGATTAAATACTAGGGACTAGAGAAAGGATGACATGCAGAGTAAGGGAGATGATTTCCATCTTTAGTCAGTGTTGTGGGGAGGAGTACTGCCTTCCTGTAAGCTATTAACAAATGGTCTCATCACTTCAATTTCAATAATGAGCCTGCTCACACTCTGTCCATTGACACAATTAGCTGCCTCCCTGTTGCATTGCCTTCAAGGATCACTTCTGTCCTCCTCACCGACTGTTCCTCATTCCCGATATAATTGGAATTGAACATCACACAAATTCCCTCTCCTCACACCTGCCCTTACACGCATGCCTTGATTTTTTCAAGTCCAACAGTGTGGACTGACGTCATGCCCATCGACTGTTCTTGCCCACTTGAGAGGGGATGAATAGCCTTCTGCTGGTCCCCTTTCCCATTTCAAAAATGGGTGAAATTGCCTCCTCCAATTCCTCTGTTACAGGTTAAAGAAGGGGCTTTGTTTTTCTTCATTCAGGGATAAGGGCATTGCTGGCTTGCATCTGTATTTATCACCCATCCCCAATTGCTTCGAGGGCAGGTCAGTGTCAATCACATTGTTATCCGTCTGGAGTCACACGTAGTAGTGAACAGGAAAGGATGGCAGTTCCCCTCTCTGAACCAGTCATCATGAGCTTCTTTAATTCCAGACTTTTATGGAATTCAAATGACGCCATCTGCTGTGTGTCTGTGTCCGCAGAACATTACCAGGGTCTGTGGATTGACAGTCCAGTGATAGTTCCACTGGGTCATTGCCTCCAACTTCTGAATGACCTCCTGTGCAACAAGCGAGTGAAGGGGCTGAACAAAACCAAAGAAACTGCAGACTCTATAACAGAAACGCAAACAGAAAAAGATGTTCATTCAACCATTTCATTATCAGCATCAATCTTCGATCTCATCCCAGTCAGACATCCTGACAACCCAGGCCTTCACGTGAGCCAAACTTCCATCGATGGACTCCATTGGACCCTTGACACCTCGGTAATTACACCCAAAAATTTCTTCCGTTAAGCAGAAGCTACAGAAACCTGACCATTAACAAACAGTTTCAGGAACATCTTCTGCCCAGACGTAATCAGAAGATTGAATGGACTCTCTTGACTCAAATAATGCTGATCTTTCTAACGCTGACCTCTCTTGTACTCCCTCCACAATGTAACCTGTATGCCTCTGTCAACATCTTTTGTTCTGCACATCATTGCTTCGTGTGATCTCCCTGCACTGCTCATAAACAAAGCTTTTCAGTGCATTTCCGTACACGCCACAATAAATTAATCGAATTGAATCAAATCAAACTCATCCATGCCAATCAGATACACTCAATTGTCTCATTTGACCCATGTCCCTCCAAACTCTTCCTGTTCTTATACCCACAGGGACTTTACAAAGGAGAAGGTGAACACTGCACCAGAAATGATGGGGAGCAGAGGTGATAGGTCCTTTACTGACTTTTTGTTATTTGCATTCTTTTAATGAAATGGGCTTCGAGCTGTGAACTGGGAACTGTTTGGTGAGAGTAAATTGTGGCCTTTGGTACAGCTTGTGGGTAAAAGAACAGACCAAACAATCTTTGTTTGTTTGTGGAGCCAGACCTTAGGGAGAATTGTCCGATCTGTCTGGATTAAAGGGGTTTCTACTGACACCACGACCACCGGGAAGAACACTCTGAAGATCGGCAAATCCCTTTTTGCCAGTCGATATGATATGAAGTGCACAGATAGCGCGGTCGCACAGTTGTTCCTGTCCTGTATCACAGAGGTCTTCGACAAAAGCACACGGGAGAGTCTGGACCAGCCGTTTCCTCTGAAGAAGCTGACCAACACCCTCAAATCCGTAGGAAAGAGTGCAACATACAGAAGTGATGACTGCCCATCTGAGTTATTTTCACCTCTGTGGCACTTGATTGGGCTGGACCTCTGGAAGTGGATAACTGTATGCTTTGAACAGGTAGCCTGTGTGAATACAACAGGAAAGTTATCATCGCTCTCATCTACAATTAGAAGGGGCACAGGGAGGACTGACGACCGGTTACACTTCAAAATTCAAATTACAGAATCCTGCCTGAAATTATCGCCAACTACGTCAGGTATGCTGTGGGATCAATGATTCACCCTGACAAAGCCTGTGGTGTACTTGGCAGAACGATCTCTCAGAGTCTCGCACTCCTCAGTGATGTAATTGTGTGAGACAGTAAGGTTGGCAGCGTGCCTTAACAGCCTGGACCAGGACAAAGCCATTTGCAAGAAATTGCATACAAACTCATGGGATGTACTCTCCAAAATTGGCTTTTGCAACGAGACCTGCAATTGGATGCGACAGCTCTCCAACAACAGCGTTAGTGCAGTCTGAGTAAATGGGTGGGAATCAGAAACTTTCCCGAACAGTCCTGGAATCAGTCAGCGCCGCCCATTGTCACCTTTTCCTGTTTGATTATTGTCCGAGAGGTGACTGAATTAGTGTTGTGATTGATTAAGATGTTTCATGCTCTTTAGCCATTCCCTATCCACTGATAACTCAGTCCACGTTTGCCCATTTATGCATCAATTACTTGTTGTTCTTTTTAGTTAGCTTCAGGGTTCTAAGTTTCAAATTAAATTTCTTCATTCTCCAACTTATTAAACAATTTGAGCATTTTATGGGCATTCTTCCAAATACAACAATATTGTGACATAATGCTATCTCATTGTTTTCGTAATTTTTGGAAATATATAACAGATTGCTACATGCTTCATCTTTGCTCCTGTGTCAATCCAATGCTGTGTGACGTAATAAATTAGTCCTTTCAATGTGCCTTCTGGCTTTAGGTTCTTGGGCGGTAGTGAACTGTTCAAAATATTGATGTATTCTTGCAGTCTATTTCAGAACAAACACCTCGCACATCATCATAAAGACAAAATAAAATAAAAAAAATTTCGATACAAACTGTGTTATTGAGCATCTCCCGAAAATGAAAAAAAAACTTGCTGGAAATAACTGTGTCCCTAGATCTGTGAGGGAGGGGAGGGAAGTTTGATCCTGAAGACCAGGATTCAGACGCATAACATCTGAACACATCCAGAGTGTGATCCTGTTGCTTTTCTCTTTCAGTGACAGATTGTCTACTTCCAATGGCCAGCTTACTTTCTCTCCTAATTGAGATTGATTCCAGATTCCCAATCCTCTGACAGGTCTGATTAAATATTCTCCAACAACAGTCGTATATCTCCCCAGCTGGGTAGCAATCCCCATCCAAATAAAACAAAACAATCACAATGTATTCAGGTCATACCAGCCTGAGAAATATTTCCAACGCCTGAGATGCCCGAAGCCCTTCCTCATGGAACCAATGTTTCCAGCCATACCTTCTTCGGCCTAATGAGCATTCGGAGTCACCCATGGACCAGCTTTTTAATTTCTTGCCCGATTGTTAATCCACACTTTCAGAAACTCATTTCTTTTTCCCCCTGGTAATGATTGTCATGAGGTGGGGTAGCTGGATTATACTGGATATGAAATCCCTGCCTGGGGCCATTAGTCTGTGTCAGTCAGGGACACCAGGCTGATTCTGAAGGGTAAATGTCAGGGATACAGAGATGCTGAGTACCTGATTCAGTGACAGGCTTCTGTCAAAGGCTCATCTTTTGTAAATAAAGCGTGCAGGAGGGTTTCCTGACACAATATGTAGACAGGCCAACAAGAGGTGAGGTCATACTGGATTTGGTTCTAGGTAATGAACCAGGCCAGGTGTTAGACTTGGAGGTAGGTGAGCACTTCCGGGAGAGTGACCACAACTCGGTGACTTTTACTCTCGTGATGGAGAGGGATAAGTGTACACTACAGGGCAAGACTTAGAGCGGGGGGCAGGGAAATTATGATGCGGTGAGGCATGACTTAGAATGTCTGGATTGGAAAAATAGGCTTCAAGGGACGGACAGAAATGATATGTGGAGCTTGTTCAAGGAGACGCTATTGGGTGTCCTTGATAAGTATGTACCAGTCAGGCAAGGAAGAAAGGGTCCTATGAGGGAGCCGTGGTTTAAGAAAGAATTGGAAACCCTTGTAAAAGGGAAGAGGGCGGCCTATGTAAAGATGAGGCGTGAAAGTTCAGTTGGGGCGATTGAGAGTTATAAGGTAGCCAGGAAGGATCTGAAGAGAGAGCTAAGAGCAGCGAGAAGGGGATATGAAAAGCGCTTGGTTGGTAGGTTTAGGGAAAACCCGAAGGCTTTCTATAGGTATGTCAGGAATAAAAGGATGGCAAGGGTAGGTATTGGTCCAGTCAAGGATAGTAGTGGGAAGTTGTGCTTGGAGGCAGAGGAGATTGGAGAGACACTAGATCAATACTTTTCATCAGTATTCACTCAGGAACAGGACGTTGTTGCTGATGTGAATATTGAGTCACAAGTGATTAGAATGGATGGCTTTGAGGTATGTAGGGAAGAGGTCCGGGGAATACTGGAAAGGGTGAAAATACATAAGTCCCCTGGGCCTGATGGCATTTATCCTTGGATCCTCTGGGAAGCTAGGGAGGAGATAGTGGAGCCATTGGCCTTGATTTTTATGTCATCGTTGTCTACAGGAACAGTGCGAGAGGACTGGAAGATAGCGGATGTGGTCCCCTTGTTCAAGAAGGGGAGTGGGGACAGCCCGAGTAACTAAAGGCCAGTGAGTCTCACTTCTGTTGTGGGCAAAGTCTTAGAGAGAATTGTAAGGGATAGGATTTATGAACATCTGGATAGGAATAATGTGATCAAGGATAGTCAGCATAGTTTTGTGAAGGGCAGGTCATGCCTCACACACCTTATTGAGTTCTTTGAGAAGGTGACTAAGGAAGTGGACGAGGGTAAAGCAGTAGATGTGGTGTATATGGATTTTAGCAAGGCGTTTGATAACGTACCCCACGGTAGGCTACCGCAAAAATTACGGAGGTATGGCATTGAGGGTACATTAGAGGTTTGGATTAGGAATTGACTGGCTGGAAGGAGACAGAGGGTAGAAGTTGATGCTAAAGATTCATCTTGGAGTGCAGTTACTAGCGGTGTTCCACAAGGATCTGTTTTGGGACCATTGCTGTTTGTCATTTTTATAAATGACCTGGAGGAGGGGCTTGAAGGCTGGGTGAGCAAGTTTGCGGATGATCTGAAAGTCGAGGGAGTGGTGGACAGCGAAAAGGGATGTGGTAGTTTACAGCGGGATATAGATAAGTTGCAGAGCTGGGCCGAAAGGTGGCAAATGGAGTTCAATGTAGCTAAGTGTGAAGTCATTCACTTTGATAGGAGTAACAAGAAGATGGATTACTGGGCTAATGGTAGGCTACTTGGTAGTGTGGATGAGCAGAGGGATCTTGGTGTCCATGTACACAGATCTCTGAAAGTTACCTCCCAGGTAAATAGTGCTGTGAAGAAGGCATATGGCTTACTGGGCTTCAATGCGAGAGGAACTGAGTTCCAGAGTCCTGCGGTCATGTTGCAGTTGTATGATACTCTGGTGCGGCCGCATCTGGAGTATTGTGCACAGTTTTGGTCGCCATACTATAGGAAGGATGTGGAGGCACTGGAACGGGTGCAGAGGAAGTTTACCAGGATGTTGCCTGGCATGGTAGGAAGATCGTATGAGGAGAGGCTGAGGCACTTGGGGCTGATCTCATTGGAGAATAGAAGGTTTAGCGGCGATTTGATAGAGGTGTACAAGATGATTAGGGGTTTAGATAGGGTTGACAGTGAAAACCTTTTTCCGCGTATGGAGTCAACTGTTACCAGGGGACACAGCTTTAAATTGAGGGGAGGTTGGTATAGGACGGATGTTAGGGGTAGATTCTTTACTCAGCGGGTTGTGAGTTCATGGAATGCCCTGCCAGTATCAGTGGTGGACTCTCCCTCTTTATGGTCATTCAAGCGGGCATTGGATAAGCATATGGAGGTTATTGGGCTAGTGTAGGTTAGGTAAGCTTTGGTCGGCGCAACATCGAGGGCCGAAGGGCCTGGACTGCGCTGTATTTTTCTATGTTCTATGTTCTGTGTTCTATGGAGTAATTCATGATAGGATGCAAGATTCTGAAGGCTTGGCGCCAATGTCGACGAGGGCTTCCTCATTTTCCACACTTTACGTCTTCCTGCCCCACAACAGTCCAACCCACCCCAAAAATGTGCTGAAGGTGTTATGTGATATTTTCGACCCTCGGCACTTTTGAGACAATAGATCTTCCTGCACTCTGTCGAGTCAGGACGGATGATTCTGAAAGAGACAATCAATTTAGCTTTGAACACTGCTGCAACTTGATGTTAACACAGCACCAAACTGACTTTATAAGTCGGGAAAAAAACGAAAAATACCAACCAGGTTTTGCTTCCATGTCTATTTGAGTGCAGCATCGATTGACCAGACTGACAACTGAACTAAAAGGGATCAATATGAGGGACCGAAATGACGCAAACCCAGGGTGGAATTCCTCAAATTTGAAAGGGTCTGAGAGGAGAAAAAGTCTCAAGAGAATAATAGAAACTACAGACACTGAATGGAACGGAAGGATTCCTGTTGCCTCTTGATTTACGACTGGGGTAAGCATCGAAACGTTATTGGTGGCCTGAAATCTTTCACGATTGAAATGGTTGAAGAATTCTTCACATTTCTCAACATTATATTACACAGACTATTTTTGTGCTCATTCACTCAATGAACCTGTCCTTCCCTTTCTCAGTCTTCCTCTCTGCTCCTTTTCTGTCCAACCTACCATTATGTTATCACCAACGTAACACATGATCCTATCACCTCAGTCATGGATACAGATAATGAATGGCTGTAACACGAGGAATGATAATTCTGGTACTCACTAATATCAGCCGAAGAACATGAATATGACAGATTTATTCTTGCTCTCTGTTTTCTGTACTTTATCATTCCTCACATCAATTCCCAATTCCCCATCACTGCAGGGCTCATTACCAACATTGACTCCTGCTCAAACAATTCCAGAATTTTAAATTTCTGTATCATTTTTGTGCAAATGCCTCCCTAGCCTCATTCCTACATTTCGCTTAAAACTGTTCCAATCCACCATCAATCAGATGTTTGAAGATTCTTCTCTATACATGCTCAGTACACTGCCGGGAAGAGAGAATGACTCAGGCCCTTGTGCGACTGCACAGGTCAGGTATGTCTCAGAGTCAGCTCTGCAAAATGTCCAGGACATTCGTATCCCAGTAGAAGGATTTTTATTGACCGGAGTTTGCGTAGCCTTTGAAGGCAATTTTCAGTGATTATTTTATTGATTTCAATCATTGCCTGCACTGGCGGAGTTATATTTGATTCAGACACTGTATCAGTGGAGGGTGAGGAATTCGATCACAATGTTTGATTCATTAAAACGTACAATGTGTCGTCTCCATTAACCAACTATTATTCTTTCATAGTGCAGCCGCTGATAACCAGGGAAGCCACATCCCAGTGTTGAGGAGAACACTTCTCAGAGAGAGACACTCAACAACCGGAATTTAATTTCCAATGGTCAAAGGCAAGGGAAGGATGACATTGAAGTAAAATGAGATTTCAGAGATGGTGTTGGGTTGTCAATGCTGGTGGACAGGTTGGCACAGTGGCTCAGTGCTTAGCTCTGCTGCCTAACATGGACAGTGGTTCTGGGTGGGATAGTCTTTGCAGGGTCGGTGTGGACTCGATGGGCCATTTGGCCCACTTCCATATTGTAAGGTGTCTATGATTTTCTTCAATATGAATTTTCCAATGTTTGCTATCGTCCAATTGAGATTTGTATCATCCAATAAACATCAGTTCTAAAAATGCTCTGTGACAACTCAGAGTTAACTCACCGCTGTCACCTGTTTGTTCAATTTTGTAAATAAATTGATTGAACCATATTGTAATGTAACAGTCCCCCAGACGATGCCAGCAGCTATAAATTAAAGGCTTTGAGACTTTATCACCTCGGCATTGAGTACAGAGAAATTGACATCACAAAGTGATTGAGGAAGAAAATGACGTTTTCAATTGTGCCTGTGTGGAAAATATTTGTTACGATACTTCCATTTGTAACAATTCCTGGTAAGTGCCTTGCACCTATGAGTTTTTGTGAATCTGTCTAAGGATTCTCTGCGGGTTTCCTCTATCACTGACAATGATACCTGGCAATATTGCACACAAAAGTCACACAGTGGCAGACAATCAATAATTAAGTCACAGATTACAGGGACACCGTGGAAACCACATCATCGCAGATTCCACAGGAATTCCTTGGAAAATTATTCCTCTCTTCTGGGAACCATCCAGAAATCCCCATTTAGATTGAAGACTATGAAGATTTTCGGTGGAATTAATAAAATGAATCACTTTGTAAAAATATAGGCCGTGGTATTCTTATGATTTGGAGATGCCAGCGTTGGATTGGGGTGTACAAAGTTAAAAATCACACACCAACAGGTTTATGGGAAGCATTCTAGCTTGCGGAGTGACGCTCCTTCATCAGGTGATAGTGGAGGGCTCGATCGTAACACAGATTTGATAGACAAAAATTGCAGTGTTATGTAACTGAAATTATACATTGAAAAATTGATTGTCTGTTGAGCCTTTCATCTGTTAGAATACAGTAATAGTTTCACTTCTTTCATGTGTAAATAACAAAATCTTTTTTTAATGTTGCATTCTCGGGTTAGCTGTTAACAATGGTGATAGCTCGACAATATGTTGAAGATGTTAGCCCCCTGTGTTCTCTGTCTATGACCTGATGTTTAGATTGATTCTAATCTAAACAGTGAGATAACAGAGCTTTACATAAATTCATGCAGTTTTTGAGTTCAGAGATCTACACGAATGCATGCAGTTTTTCAGCAAAGTACAATGCAACTATGCAAGTACAAACTCACCCCACAAAATATATGTGTTCATGTGGGTCTTTGTTTGTGTGTGTATGTCTGTCTGAGGTGAGGGTTGTGAGTGTGAGAAAGTATGTGCGAGTGTGCTTGTGTAGTGAGTGCAGAGTGTCTTAAGTCTGTGAGAGGGTGCATGTGTGAGTGTGGGAGTGTGTGTGTCTATAAGGGTGTGTTTGGTTGTCTGTGTGCGCGTCTGTGTGTACCTGTGTCCGTGTGTATGTTAGAGTTTGTGTGTTGGAATTACTGTGTGTGTGTAGTGCAATGGTGATCACCTGTAATGTGACATGAACCCAAGGTCCCGGTAGAGGCACTCCCTACGGTACAGAACTTAGCTATCATCCTCTGCTCGGCCACTTTCATCTGCTGCCTGTCGTGAAGTCCATCTTGGAGGTTGGTAACCCGAAGGTCCGAGTCTGAATGTCCTGGACCACTGAAGTGTTCCCCAACTGGGAGGGAACCCTCCTGTCTATTGATTGTTGTGCGGTGCCCATTCATCCGCTGTCGTAGCCTTTGATAGATTTCCACAATGTTGCATGCCTCTGGGCATCCTTGCCTGCAACGTATATGATAGACAACGTTGGCTGATTCACATGAGTACCTGCCATGTACAAGGTGGGAAGTGTTCCCATGCGTAATAGTGGTATCTATGTCCACAATCTGACATGTCTTGCAGCGTCCACCGTGACAAGGTTGTATGGAGTTGTCCTGAGAGCCGGGTAGTTTGCTACGAACAATGATCTGTTTGAGATTTGGTGGTTCTTAAAAGAAAAGTAGTGGAGGTGTCGGGAATGTCTTGGTGAGGTGCTCATTCTCATTGATAATATGTTGCAGGTCAAGAAGAACATGGCGTAATTATTCAGCCCCTGGGAATGAGGATGAGCACCTCACCAAGACCTTCCCCACACCTCCACTACTTGTTTTTAAACAACCACCAAACCTCAAACAGATCATTGCTCATAGCAAACTGCCCGGGTCTCAGGACGACTCCATACAACCCTGTCACGGTGGACGCTGCAAGACATGTCAGATTGTGGACATAAATACGACTATTATGCAAGGGAACACCTCCCACCTTGTCCATGGCAGGTACTCATGTGACTCAGCCAACGTTGTCTATCTTATATGTTGCAGGCAAGGATGCCCGGAGGCATGGAACATTGGGGAAACCGAGCAAAGGCTCCGACAACGGATGAATGGGCACCACACAATAATCAACAGACAGGAGGGTCCCCCCCCAGTTGGGGAACATTTCAGTGGTCCAGGACATTCAGCCTCTGACCTTCGGGTGACCATCCTCCAAGTTGGACTTCGGGTCAGGCAGCAGAGGAAAGTGGCCGAGGAGAGCCTGATAGCTAAGTTCTGTACCCATAGGGAGGGCCTCAACCTTGTCCTTAGGATAATGTCACATTACAGGTGATCACCATTGCACTACACACATACACAGATATTGCTACACACACTCACAAATACACACGGCCACAGTGACACACAGACGCGCACACAGGCACCCACACACACCCTTTTTCGACACGCACACTCCCACACTCACACATGCACGCCCTCAGAGATTTAAGACATTCTGCACTCACTACACACGCACACACACTTTCTCACACTCAAAACACTCACACAGACAAACAAAGACCCACATGCACACATATATTTTTTGGTGTGAAATTGTACTTGGAGAGTTATATTGCACTTTGCTCAAAAACTGCATACATTCATGCAGAACTCTGAGCTAAAAAAAATATGTAAGATTCTGTTATCTCACTTTTTAGATTAGAATCAAACTAAACATCAGGTCATAGACAGAGAACACAGGGGGCTAACACCTTCAACATATTGTCTAGCTATCACCATTGTTGACAGCTAACCCGGGAATGCAACTTAAAAAAAAAGGTTTTGTGATTTACACATGAAAGAAGTGAAACTATTATTGTATTCGAACAGATGAAAGGCTTAACAGTCAGTCAAGTTCTCAATGTATTTCAGTTACATCACACTGCAAATTTTTGCTCTAAATTCTGTGTTACGATCGAGCCCTCCACTATCACCTCAAGAAGGAGCGTCACTCCGAAAGCTAGTGTGCTTCCAATTAAATCTTTTGGACGATAACCTGGTGTTTTCTGATTTTTAACGTGGCATTTTTATGTCAAGTTTGCAAAATCAGTCAGTTTGCATGTTTATCTGACTTGTTGAGTGAATAAGCAGTCGGCTTCTCTGCGCATCTGAAGTTGAAGTTATTTCTGCAATAACATAAATTTGTATTAAAAATTGCGTTTGAGCTTTGGCTTTCGGCTAAATGGCTTTATGCATGAGTGAACCTGTGTTTCTTTTTGATGATTGCAACCCAGCATGGTGATAATGGAGCCTTAAAGAATTGTTGAAGAGTTCTGGAATAAGCAATGGAGGAAGAAAAACTTAACTGAGAAAGATTTGCTTTCACTGATCTCATTTATGTCATTTCTTGTAGTTCCAGTCAGACCCTGGAAATGATTGGATGTATAGATCTATGCTCATGCGAAGGAAATTTGCGTTGCAGTAAATTTCATTGCCTTTGAATGAAAATGTTGCGTTGGTCCCAGACAGAAATGTTGGGACAAGAAAAATCTCTGAAGCGATGGTTTAAACCTGAGTACATTGACACTCAGCTGTGTAGTAGCTCCATAAAGGAATTCACTGCAGTTCCAGTTTACAAGTGACAATCACAAGCATTTAACCAATTGCTATATAAAGGGATTCTGGTGTGAATATTTGTCAGGGTTGTATCTTTGTAACGACACTAGAAGTCGTGTTGTGCTTAATATATAAAAGTCATGTCCTTTTGCTTTATTTATGTATTGGTTTGGGGTTAATGAGAGTTATACATTTACTGTGTGTTCGTTTCCTTTGAATCTGCATAACAAGTATGTAGTTTGGTTTATTGTATTTTATCGGAGTAAAAACAAGGACTGCAGATGCTGGAAAGCAGAGTCTAGATTAGCCATTTATCAGGGACTTTGCCCTCAAAGTCGATTTCCCTGCTCCTTGGATGCTGCCTGACCTGCTGTGATTTTCCAGCACCAATCTAATTTGGATTCGCATTCTTTTTTACCGTCACTTCTTTTGAAATAAGTCCCTGTTTTGCTGTGGAACCAATATTTGCAGCATTGCGTGTTTATAATTCAGCAAGAGATCACTTTGTTAAATCAAACGTAATAAGGTTATGATCCATCAGGCTGGATTTCTTCGAGGATCTGTTTGGTTCTGTTATTAATCAGCTGGTGTCAGAACAGAAGTGAGGCGATTAAACACTTACACCAACTCTTGAGGAACTGATACACTAATCCCACATGTCAAATAGTTTGCGCCCTACTATATCCATTCAAGTCTATTGTATATCGCAGATCCTGATCAGATATCCCACTGAGACGTAATTCAATATTACCCCTCCCAAACCTACTCCACTCTCACTCTGCACCACAGCCAACGCAAAACAAATACCCTCCCTCCCCGCCACCAGACATGTAATTCTGGAACTACATGAGATATCGGGTGGCTCACACCGATGGGTTTGTGCACAGTCCTGGTCATCACCTAACAGCGAGGATAGAATTGCACTGTGGAGAGTATAGAATAGATTTACAAGAATGGTGTTAGAATGTGGAAATTACTGCAGCATTGAGGAAAGATGGGTTTTAACTAAATAGAAGTGAATGAGATTTTGTCATGATTGGGATGTACAAAATAAGCATGGTCTTGGATGGAGACTTGTCTCCTCGAATGCAGGACCATTTACCAGTGACACAGAGTAAGAAAAATTGATGGGAGGATTATCAAGAAAATTTAGGCGTATCATTTCACTTGGAAGATGATAGTGCAACTGAAATTCACTGCCCAGTTTTGATGGTGACTTGAGGTGACAAACCTGAACTCATTCTTAGGGAGCTTGGATCAACATGTGAAGTGTACATCCCTTCAACACTGTGTACAAGGTGCTGGAAAGTGGGATCAGAGCAGGTAGCTACTTTATTTAGCTTGTGCAGGCATGAATGACATCTTCCAGTGCCACAACTTCCGAGCATTTCTGTGAGATTGTAGAAAGACTGAGGATTGTTAAAGTGAATTCACTTGGTGCCTTATATAGCCTGTTTCTGTGTTGTCAGTTTCCACCACTGGAACATGGTGAAGTGCATAATTGAATTTCAGCGGGCTGTGGCGCCCTTCCAGTTGTTCACTAAAGAAGTGTTTGTTGCTTCATAATTTTTACAATGCATAAAGTGATTTCAACATGGGGAGGAGTAATATTAACTAAGTTCGGAACATCAGGATTTAATAATTCATTAGGTTAGTGTTGCTTACCTTGTTTCGTTATTCTCATTACAAAACTAATATTTTTTTAAAGAAGTACTTTGAAATCTTGTACTGTTTATGAACTGCTGAGTATTTGGATTCTCACTTCAAATGTTTTTTGTCCCTAACATAATCAGAACACAATAGAAGTCAGACAGACTGAATGTTTACCATATTATATTTTATTATACAAAGAATTGGAGCTGTCACACTCAATAATTGCATCACTGATTTGCCTGTTTTCTTTTGCATTGTGTCGTTTATTCAAAAAATATCAACAAGCACATCCCCAAACTATTTGAGTCAATTAACACAGGGAATGTATCAAAAAGTCACAGTTCTAGATTTGCATTTTGCATTATTTGATGACTGAATGTACAAGAAAAAATATGGAACATTTGCTAAACATGACAAGGAGTTGTTCACTTTCCAAAAAAAAAATGTGGGATTCAGTGAGTTCACAAATCCAGAGTTTATCCTCACAGACTTATCTGTGGTTTGTGGCTTCTATCGTGGTTTGTGCCTTTAATGATAAAACAAACATTTCTCTGATCTGTTAGCATTAATAATAATATCTTCTCAGGTGCAACAACTCATGATCTTTGTACTGTCGTGGCCTGCTGATTCGAGGAAGTTCAATGTGGGGGACGGGCAAAGATGGCAGCTGTAAGAGCTGCTCCTTCTTTTGCGAGATCTTCGGTGGCAGAGCTTATTTCCATTAACTCCAGGAAGAGTAATTATTGTTTTATAAGCTATTGCATTGTTTTCGAAATTTGGGGAAAACAAAGACCTAAGCAATTGCATTTTAAAAAGGAGGGAGAGAGACAAAGCTGGAGATCACAGGGTCAGCGAAAAGAGAGAGGCAGAGAAAACTACACTGCTGTCTGACACAGCAGTAAAGTGCTAGAAATGAACAGCATGTCAGAAAACAAGCGAGAAGCAAGGAAATAGAAGTTTTGGAGAAGATTTTCTGGACAGCTTACATGTTACTGATGATTAGGATCGACTGAAAGTGTGTTCGGTTTTGAATCCCATCAGATCACACGGATTGGATTTGATCAGCAGATTGAGGCAATGAGGAATTTGGAGGAGGTCGGGGTGTGATGGATAGCACTTCCAGGAAGAGAGAATAACCACAGATACAATCAGTTTGATGAGTTACCACCAGGAAAGGTAGGAAAGGAAGGCACGTAGTGCAGGAGTCTCCGGTCGTTCCACCCATTATAAACAAGTGTGCTCTTGTGGAAAACATCGGCGGTGATCGACTGTTAGGGGAATGCAACACGAACAGCCGCGTTTCTGGTACCAACTCTGGCTCTAGTATAAGTCGCAGTACGTCAGTTTCCAAACGATCAGTTCTGGTCCTCAAAGGCTCAGACAGATGTTTCTGCGGTCAAGAGTGAGAAATCAAAATGGAATGCTCTCTTGCTATTGCCAGGATTAAGGATCTCTTGGAGAATGTGCCGAATATTCTCAAAGGAGCGTGGCACCAGCAGGAGGACATTATGCACATTGGAACTAACGACATAGGAAGGAAAAAAAGATGAAATTCTGAAGGGAGAATATAAGAAGTTAGGCAGAAAGTAAAAAGGAGGTGCTTGAGCGTAGTAATACCTGGATAATTCTCAGTTCCACAAGGTAGTGAGCGTATGACCACGGGGATAGAGCAGATGAATGTGTGGCAGAGGTACTGGTGCAGGGGACAAGGGTTCACACTTTGTTATCACTGGAACCTGTGGGAGAAATAACCTGTACAAGGTGGACGGATTGTATCTGAATTGGAAGGTGACTAATATACTAGCAGAGAGATTTGCGACAGCTGCTCAGATGGATTTAAACTAATAAGGTCGGGGTGTGTTGGGGGCGGGGGACCAGGGGACTTGGTGGGACCCAGGGAGATTGTGAGAAAAATATCAGTCTGAGACTGGTACATTTGGGAAAAGGAGGTGGTCAAAGAGTCAGGGCAGGCAGGAACAAAGCAGAGAACAAGTTAAGACTGATCAAATCAATTGAATTCATTTCAGTACAAGATTCCAAATAAGGAAGGCAGATGAACTTAGGGAATGGTTAGAAAAATGGGATTTAGAAACCATAGCAATTGCAAAGATGTGGCTAAGGGTGGACAGGACTGGCAGCTTCATGCTGCAGAATACAAAGGCTGAGGGAAGGAAAGAAAGGGGAAGCAAGAGAAGAGGAGAAGTTGTGTATTTGATAAGGAATGGTATGACGGCTGTACTTACATGATGTTCCTCGGAATACGTACAGGGAAGTCGTTTGGGTTGAACTGAGAAATAAGAAAGGAATGATCACCTAATGAGGATTGTATTATGGACCCATTCCCCACCGACAGCGTGAATTTGTAGGGAAACTTTGGAATGCAATCACTGATCTCTGTAAGAATAATAGAGTGGGAATCGTAGGGAATTTTAACTTTCCAAACAGAGACTGAGACTTCCATAGTGTTAAGGGTTTCGATAGAGAGGAATTTGGTTCGTGTGTACAAGAACATTTTTCTGATTCAGTGTGTTGATGGGCCTACTAGAGAAGGCACAAAACTTAGGAAATAAGGCAGGGCATGTGACTGAGTTGTGAGTTGGGGAGCACTTTGGAGCCAGCGTCCATAATTCTCTTAATTCTAGTACACTGATGGAAAAGGATAGACCGGAGCTAAAAGTTGAAATTACATAAAAGCCAATTTTGATAGAACCACGTCAGAACTTTCAAAGGTTGACTGGGGACAGATGTTCTCAGGTAAAGGGACAGGGGAGAATGGAAAATCTTGAACATGAGACAACGAGAGTCCAGTGACAGTATCTTCCTGTTCGGATGAAAGGCAAGGCTGGTAAGTGCAGGGAATGCTGGATGACGAAAGAAATTGATGTTTTGGGAAGAGAAAGATGGACACATATTTGAGATATAGATCGCAGAGGTCGAGTGAATACTTGCATAATTATAAAAATTCATACTTCCGAGGGAAATCAGGAGATCAATGAGGGAACATGAGATGGCTTTTGCAAATTGGTTTAAGGAGAAAACAATGGGGTCTCATAAATATATTATGGACAAAAGCATAACTAACGGGAAAATAGGATCCTGCAAAGATCAGCAAGGTAGCCAATGTGTGGAAATGCTGGGGATGGGGGAAATACTAATTGAGTATCTTTGCATCATTATTTACTGTGGCGAAAGACATGGAAGATACAGAATTTAGGGAAATAGATAGTGTTTTCTTGAAAATTGTCCATATTGCAGAAGAGGCGGTGCTGGATATCTTAAAACGTATAAAAGTTGATAAATCCCAAGGACCAGATCAGATGTATCCTGGCACTCTTTCGGAAGCTGGGGAAGCAATTGCTCGGCACCTTGTTGAGATATTTGTAGAATCGATCGTCACAAGTGAGATGCCCGAAGATTGGAGGTCGACTGACGTGGTGCCACTCTTAAAGAAAGGTAGTAAGGAAAAGGCAGGTATCGAAAGACTGGTATATCTGATATTGGTGGTGGGGAAGTTATTGGAGGGACTACTCTGGGAGAGAATTTACATGTATTTTAATTGGCAATGACTGATGAAAGACAGTCTACATGGCCTTGTGCCATGGGAACATATAACTCACGAACTTGATTCTGTTTTTAGAACAGGTTACGAAGAGAATTGATGACACAGAACGGCGAATATGATCTATATGGACTTCGCGAAGGCATTCAATCAGTTTTCTCATGGTCGAGTAGTTAGCAAGGTTAGATTGCATTGAACCAATGGAGACACAACATTTTGAACAGAAGTCCCTTGAAGGTAGAAGACTGAATGTGGAAGTGAAGGGTTGCTTTTCAGATTGGAGGCGTGTGGCCAGTGGTGTGCCACAAGGATCGGTGCTGAATCCACTGCGTCTCCTCATTCATTTATGTGCTTTGGATGTGAACATTGGAGATACATTTGGTAAGTTTGTAGATGCCACCAAAATTAGAGTTGGATTGGTCAGCGAAAAATGTTTCTCAGTGTACAACGGCTCTTGATCAGAGGATAGGCAGATTGGTTGAGGATAGGCAGGTAGATTTTAATTCAGATGAATGTGAGCTGCTACATTTTGGAATGACAAATCAGAACAGGACATGTACAGTTAATGGTAAGGTCCTGGAGAATATTGCTGAAAGAAGTGATTTTGCAGTGCAGTTTCATTGATCCTTGAACATGATGCCTCTAGTAGATAGGATGGTGAAGACGACGCTTGGTATACTTTCTTTTATTGTTCAAGGCACTTAGTATTTTAATTGGGAGAGTATGTTGTGTATATGCAGGACATTGGTCCGGCCACTTTTGGAATATTGTGTGCATTACTGGTCTTCCTCCAAAAGGGAGGATTTCTTGATACTTGAATCAGTTCGGAAAAGATTCATAATGATGTTGCCTGGATTGCAATATTTGAGCTATGGGGAAATGCTGAGAAGTTTGGGTCTGTTTTCTCTGGAGTTTCGGAGGCTGAGGGGTAACTCTTAGATGTTTATAAAACCATAAGGATCATGGACAAGGTCAGTGGAAAGGTTCTTTTCCATGGGTTGCGGGAGTCCATAACTAAAGCGGATAGATTGAGAGTTAGAGGGGAAAAAGTTAAAAGGGACGTAAAGGGGAAGTTTTTCATGCAAAGGGTGGTGCATGTTTGGAATGATCTGCTGGAGGACGTGATGGTGGCTGGTATAATTACATTTAAAAGTTATCTGGATGAGTAAATGTTTAGAAAGATTTTAGAGGGAGATAGGGGCAAACGAGACTAGATTAATTTAGGATATCTGAACTATATTAACAATTTGTGCTACGAATTGTTTATCTGTTGTACATCTTCATGACTCCAACTATACCCGGTAAGTGAAGAGCAGTTTACCAAATGTTCCATTGTAGTTGAATATCAACACTTTCAAACTCATTTCCCTGCTCGAAACGAATCCCTGTGTTTTGGTTGAAATGATAGGATCTTGTGTGGGCAGAAACCTGAGATGATGTTTTGAGTTCAATGACCAATGTTTCGATGAAAATGCTATGATGAACAGTGATTCCACGAACTCTGTTTCTGTCCCCACAGATGCTGCCATACCTGTTGGTTTTTGCCACTTATATCTGATTCTGTTTCTTGTTTTAAGCATTCAAATCCCTTTCAGTCATTACATTAAATTGCTTCACTACCCAGTCTTCCCACAGAAGTAATTCTTAGAATAATGGAATCCAACCATACCGAAGAGGTCCTTCGTTCCACACACTTTGTGCTAGAAAAGCTGCACGAAATCTATACCCACCCCAGCTTCTAGCACGAGACATGTAGTCTCAAATACGGTGACGCTTCAAGTGTTCATCCAGGTCGTTTTTGAAGTTTGTGAGGTTTCCTGCTTCCACCACTCTCCCAGGCAATGAATGACCACGCCCTCACCACTCTCTGGGAGTAAACATCTTGCTGAGACCCCTTCTTAATCTCTTCCCATTCATCTTAAAAAAGATGCCCTCTGCCATCTGTTGATTGCCTGCCCACAATTAATCAAATACAGGATTCAGCTGCTTCAAACAATGCGTCAGGCCATTGAAGATGTCATATTCAAACTCCATATCTGAACACTTCCAGCTGCCCTTGTTAGGTGCTAAGATCTTCTATTGCTCTCTGAACCGAAATAGAGAATGTTTGATCATTAATTTATGATTTGCATTTTACCTCCTGTGTCTTTCAGTTAATCTCCTGGTGGTTTTGGTTCTCGCACGGGGAAAATGCGGCCTCTCCAACTGCACAAAGCACTGCCTGATGGCCATGGCAACATCGGACATCCTGTTCATTCTCACGGAGATTATTCTGTTTCAATTCAAATTCATTTACTACCCAGGATCTTTCCTGAACATCACTCCTGTGTGCAGTGCTGTCAATGCCTTAGCTCGAGCAGCCACAGACTGTTCCGTCTGGTTCACTGTCCTTTTCTCCTTTGAACGTTTTATGGCCATTTCCTGTGAGAAACAGAAGAGAAAATATTGGACAGAGAAAGGCTTAGCTGTGGCTCTGGCTGCAATCAGCATTCTACTCTGTTCAAAAAACATTCCCTACTATTTTCAGTTTCAACCTTGGAGGATAATTAACAATGTTCAGTGGAATTGTCTAACAAAGTTAAGTTATTTTACCGATCCAAGGTGGTTGGTGTTTAAGTGGTTCGATATCATTTTAACCCCTTTAATCCCATTCGTGTTAATTCTGTGGATGAACACTCTGACAGTAAGGCACATTGTAGTGGCCAGTCGAGCACGCAGGAGCCTGATGGGTCAGAGGAAGGGAGACAATCAGAAAGATGCAGCGATGGAGAGCCGGAGGAAGTCAATGATTTCCCTCTTCATCATATCCATCAGCTTCATACTTCTGTGGTTCTTGCATGGTGCAGACGTGTTGTACTGGAACATTGAAGGAGGGTATCGTTGGAGTTGGACTCCTGTCATCAATCTTTCATTAACTGCAGAATTGCTGAAGGATTTCAGCTGCAGCACAAACACATTATTTTATGCAGCGACTCTACCCAAGTTCAGAGCGAAGTTCAGGAATGCAGTGCACCAACTGGTCATGTAAATTCATCACTTAATGAATTAGCAAAACAACTGAGAGAGCTCCAGAGGCAGCTGCAGTGTTCCTAGTGCAGGAATTGAAGATGTACGGCCAGGATTCCATCTGCACAAGTACATGGATTTGAGTATAACACTCAATGGAGGATGGGGAGTGCAGTAACAAGATGGATTACCATTCACGATGCTCAGGAGCATGCTGCTACCCCTGATGGACTGACGGATTGACACACACGAGAGCACACAATGAGCATCGAGAGGCCATTCAGCCCTTCTTTTCTGATTGCCCTGCCAGCCCAGAAAATCGCGATTGATGCAACTGTTCCATCAAACCCGCATTTCCTTTTTCACCTGAGCACGCCTCCTACATCATCTCTCAAAACATTAGCAATAATTTATCTGCTTTCCCCTTCAATGATATTGAAGGTTATGACAAAGGAATAGCAGGTAATGGGGCAGGGTAGGATTCAAAGAGGCTGCAGGAGAGATTCCAAGTGATGGACAGGCTGTTAGTGATGGGTTCCGGCTTGGACATTTGGTCTTCATGCACTGCCCTGCGGATGAGTGTTAAAGACTGTGGGAGGCGGGGTCTCTGAATTTTACTTGCAGGGGCGGAGGGTGGAGGGACAGAAACAGTCCATCCTGCACTATGACGTCTGACAGCCTCCCTCTGTTCAGCTCACAATAAACACTTTATTCCAACAAGATAAAAGTTCTGTGGGCCGGTGATCGCCTCATCTGAATGGGTTATTGTTCCATGAACATTTGTACTTGAATATGTTTATTGCATCCATCTTCTGTCTCCTTCATTCATAAGGTTATTTCTGTCTCTCTCTCTCTGTCTCTTTCTGTCTGTCTTTGTATGTTCCTCTCTTCCTCTCTCGTGCTGTCCCCATCTCTTTGCTTCTTGCTCTCTCCCTCTCTGTCTCACTCTGTATGTGCCCCTGCTTGTATCGTCGCTTACTGTCTCTCTCTCTCTCTCTCTGCCTAGCTATCTGTCTGCCTGTCAGTCTCTCTGTCTTCCTCTAAATCTATCCTTCTTGTCTCTCTGTCTCTGTCTCTCTCACGCGCTCTCTATGTCTTTTTTGCACATTGACCATGTCAGACACATGTTGTCTCTGTTCAGCACATGGTCACTTGCATTGACTCAAATCACTTCATTCACGGATCTTTCCCCAGACAGTGATTTGCAAAATACAAAGTGTACATCTTCAGCCAGCAACAGTTTGACACATTACTGTAAGTAAGTCGGCTGGAGTTTGGTCATCTCCCATTATTCTCCCTGTGGCTGGGCGGGAAGTCTGTTCACGCGTTTCCCTTTCTGTGTGTGAGGGTGCATGTGTATCTGTGTGTGTGTGTGTGTGTGTGTGGGAGCGGGGGGCTTCATTGCCTTTGTAGGGAACTCCCTGTGTGTGTTGGGGGAGAGGAGGCTTCATTGCCTTTATGGGGATCTCCTTGTGTATGTGTGTGTGGAGGGAAGGGGCTTCATTGCCTTTGTGGGGATCTCCCACTGTGTGTGTGGGGTGGTGGCAGGGGGCTTAATTGCCTTTGTGAATATCTCCCTGTGTGTGTGTTGGTGGGGGTGTGGGGGCTTCTGTGCCTTTGTGGGGATCTCCCTGTGTGTATGTGGAGGTGGCTTCATTGCCTTTGTGGGGATCTCCCTGTGTGTGAGGGATAGGGGCATCATTGCATATCTGGGGATCTCCCTGTGTCAGGGGGCGGCCACATTGCCTTTGTGGGGATCTCCCTGTGTGAAAATGTGGCGGGGAGGGGTCTTCATTGCCTTTGTGGGGATCTCCCTGTGTGTGAGGGGATGGGTTGAGCGTACTTCATTGCCTTTGTGGGGATTTACCTAAGTGTGTGTGTGTGTGTGTGTGTGTGTGTGTGTGTGTGTGTGTGTGTGTGTGTGTGTGTGTGTGTGTGGTGTCTTCATTGCCTTTGTGGAGATCTCCCTGGGTGTGTGTGGTGGGGGTGGGGGGCTTCATTGCCTTTGTGGGGATCTCCCTGTGTGGGGGCGGGGCATCATTGTCGTTGTGGGTATCTCCCTGTGTGTGTGGTGGGGGGAGGGTGTTTTATTACCTATGTGGGGATCTCTCTGTGTGTGGGGGCAGGGTGGCAGGATGCTTCATTTCCTTTTGTGGGGATCTTACTGGATGTGGGGCGAGGGGAGGGAGCTTCATTTCATTTTAAGGGGATCTCCTTGTGTGTGTGGGGTGGTGGGAGAGGTGCTGCATTGCCTTTCTGGGGATCTCCCTGTGTGTGTGTTAGGAGAGGAAGCTTCATTGCCATTGTGGGGATCTCCCTGTGTGTGTGTGTGTGTGTGTGTGTGTGTGAGGTGTGGGACTTCATTGCCCTTGTGGGGATCTCCCTGTGTGTGTGTGTGAGTGTGTATGTGTGTGCGCGCGTATGACGTGTGGGTCTTCATTGCCTTTGTGGGGATCTTCCTGTGTGTGTGTGTGTGTGAGACCCTCAGTGTTTGTTCTTGGACATGTCCCTGAGTGTGACACATTATGACTGCCTTTATGCATGTCAGAGTGACTTTTCCTTAGTGTGTGTTGAGAAGTATTTCAATTCATGTGTACATGTGTTTGGGAATGTCATTCAGTCTGTCTGAGATCGTTTCTGTGATGGTTGGGTGTTTTTATGTTGGCGTATGTTACTGTATCTAAGTGATTGCATATCTGTCTGTGTTTTGCACATATGCATCTGTTGTGTTTGTGCCTTAGTATGTATGCTGTGTTTGGGATGGCAATTCAATGACTATGTGGTTTTGTGTGTGTGTATGTTCTGTGAAACGATGTGTGTATGTCTCTGAGTGTCATTAGATTATTGTGGGATTGGGGAGTGTGTTTCTGCCTGGCTGTGCTCTTGTTTAAGCAAATGAGTATGTTGCAGAGATTCTGTTTGGCTGTCTGTCCGTAAGTCATGATCTTTCTGTTCTCCCAGCAGGATCACTTTGCGTTTGTTTCTGTGTGTCACTCTGTCTATATCTAGTTGTGGCGATGGCTCCATAACTGTGTTTGAATGTGTTTTTGCATATGTACAAGAAGTTGCTGTCATTCTTGCAGGTTGGTGTGTAATGTCTCTTACTCTGAGTTTGTTTATGTAAGTGTGTGAGGGTGTGGGTGTGATTCTGTGTCTGCATTCCTATATCTCAGTATGACCGCATTTCTGTGTGTGTGGATATGTGTGCGTTCGGTATGTACATGGGTGCATTCCTTTCTCTGTGAGTATATCTGTATGCATGTGTGTGCATGTATGCGTATGTAGTTTTGTTCAATTTTTTCAGTATGACTGTATTTATTTGTGTGGGGACGTGTATCCATTCTGACCAAACGTGGGTGTGTTCCTATCTGTCATAGTATGCCTGTTTTCATTTGTTTGTGTGTGTCTGTGCATGTGCGCGTGCATGCTTAATCCTATGTGAGTATGTGTGCCCCATTCTTGACTGTGATTGTATTCCTGGGTGTTATGAGGGTATGGGAATATTTCTTTCGTCTTTGTAGAGGTGTGTTCTCACATTTCAGTTCGACTGTGTTATTGTGCACGTGTGCATGTTTGTGAGCTGAATGTGTGCGCGTGTATGTGTTCTTACTTGTCAGTATGTTCCTATATCTTACTTTGCCTGCATTTCTGTGTGTGGATGTGCTTCAGCTTGCATGTCCATGTGTGTATGTGAGGGTGTGGGCGTGTTCCTGTGTCCCTCTAGGTGTGGTTCTGTCTCTGTCTGATCATGAGATTCTCTCTCCTGAAAAAGGACAAGTGAACCCTATGGCAGGTCACTGTGCACATATTGCTCTCAAAGGTACATTTCGGCAACCTGGGAAAAATCAAAATATCAATATATGTACCTCCTGCATCCTGATTGCGGAACTGCTACGTCAGTTCAAGGACCTAAAACAAAAGAAAAAAAAGACAGGGAAATGGTCAATGAAAGGCAGGATTCCAGTTGTTTCTTCCATGTTTAACCAAGGAAGCGATACATACACTTTTTCCATGTTGGACCTGTTTGTGTCCGTCCATAAATTTTGTCATAGACGGGATCATTCCGCGATACAATGCAGTAGCTGAATAGGATCATTCAGCCCATCGTGTCTGCTCTGTCATTTGATCATGAATGATCTGTTTCTCAATTCTATTCTCTGGCCCTCTCCCCACAACTTTTGATTCCCTTACCAACCAGGAACGCATATTTCACTATTTTTATACAATTGTTATCGACCAGACCCTCTAAAAGTATTTTAAGATGGTAGCCGGCAGACCCTAACGTTTCTGCTGGTTTTAATGGAGCAGATAAACATTCATCGGTTTAAATAAAACAGAGTTTATATACAGAGTATCGAATCAAACACAAACAAAAGAGAACAAAAGACTGAATCACTTCACTCATCTGAAGACCGAACAGACTGTCTCAACTTAATGATTGTTCAAAATTCCTCCAACAGCCTCCATGTGCACCCAATGACCAAACGGATAAAATCGAATGCCAGGTCTTGCAGGAGAGACGTCAGAGAGATATTCAGCATGGAACAACTTCTTCCTTGTCGCTGTCCCTTTTACCAGCAGTTTAAAAATCTGACAACTTGCAAACAACAACCCAAACTAAACCAGAGCAGAGATAATCAGAGGTGGGAGAATTGCCCACACCGCTTTCATTGCAGATGATTTTACATTTGAAAGCATTTTGGCCTGAGGCAGTTTGTGTTAGCTGTCATGAAATTGGCTCTGCAACCCATCCAATCTCAACATCCGAGAACCATTGCATTTACAAACACACTAAGTTAAAAAAAAACCAAGGATACACAACCTTGATAAAGGGGCAGCACCATCATGCACTCAATGTTTGACCTCCACAACACTCTGAAGCAATTAATTCCACAGATGAATCACTTGAAGAACTTAATTCCAGTCTCAGTTCCAAACGTCGCCGCTTCACTCTGAGGCTGTGTCCTCCGGTATTAGTCTTTCGACATGTGGAAACAGCTTACAAGCAGAAGTTGTAATGGGAGGACCCTTTGCAAAAGGAAATACAATGCTGGTCTGAGGATGTGAATGACAGTCTCTGGGACTGTTTGGAATTGGTGGACTGGACCGTGTTCAAGTACTCAGTGGAAATCCTGGATGAAGACAACACCACCATCGCAGACATCATGGGCAAATGCATGGAGGAGTGTGGAGTGAAGAATTCAATCCAATGTTCCCCATGCGTAAACCTTCAGTGAATCAGGAAATCCATTCCCTACTGAAGACCAGATGAGCAACATTCAACTTGGAAGAGCCTGATTTATGCAGGGAATCCAGATCTGACCTCAGAAATAAGGTAATGAGAGTCCAGAGACAGTGTATTCCTGTCAGGGTGAAGGGAACGGCTTGTAGGTACAGGGAATGCAGGATGACTAAAGAAATGGATGGTTCAGAAACAATGAAGCATATGTCAGGTATAGACAGGATAGATCGAGTGAATACTGAGAAGGGTATAAAGGCAGTCGGAGTATATTTAAGAGAGAAATCAGGAGGCCATAAAGGGGACATGAGAACTGTTTGGCAACCAGAGTTAAGTAGAATCCAAAGGAATTTCACAAATACATTAAGGACGAAAGGGTAACTAAGGAGAGAACAGAGCACCTCAAAGATCAACACGGTGCCCTTTGGAGCCACAGGAGATGGGGGAGTTTCGAAACGAGAATTTTGCATCTGTGTTTACTCTCGAAAATGACTTGGAAGGGAAAGAATGTTGGGAAATATATAGTGACATATTGAAAAATGTCGATAATACAGAGGAGTAAGTGCTGGATGTCTCAAAACGCATAAAAGAATATAAGTCCCCAAGACCTGATCAGGTGTCCACGGAAACTTTGTGGGAAGTGATTGCTGGGCCTCTTGCTGAGATGATTGCATCATCGATAGTCACAGGTGAGGTGGTGGAAGGCTGGAGTTTGTCAAAAGTGGTGCCACTGTTTCAGAAGGGCGGTAAAGACAAGCCAGGGAACTATAGACCAGTGAACCTGACGTCAGTGGTGGGCAAGTTTTTGGAAGATATCCTGAGCGACAGGACATACATGTATTTGGAAAGTTGAGGACTGATTAGGGATATTCAACATGGTTTTGTGAGAGGGAAATCATGTCTCACAAACTTAATTGAGCTTTTTGAAGAAATATCAAAGTGAACTGATGATGGCAGATGATGATGACTTCATCAATATGGATTTCAGGAAGGTAATTAGGTCAGCCAGCTGCACAAATTCGGGTATGAGTTCCCTGGCTGGGGCTGTTAATTGGGACCAATCAAGGAAGCATCGCTGATGTCAACGGGTGAGTATCAGGGATATTGAGATGCTGACGGAATGGCTCAATGACAGGCTTTTGTCAAAGTTTATGCACTTGTATCAAAAGCGTGCATAATGATAGGATGCCAGCTTTTGAGTCGCTATTTCGCTGAGAAGTATTCGTTTCGTCAATGTGGACCAGGATCTCTGTGTCTTCACGTACCACACTATCCGGCGCCTGCCTCTGTCCCACCTCAAGCCCATCCCACATCCAGGAAGGGCTAAAGTTTTTCTGGGATGTGCTTGACACTGGGAACTGTCGAGGAAACATACCATTCTGGATCTGTCAAGTCAGGACTGATGATTCTGAGTCAGACAGCCATTTTAGGTTTGTCCACTGCTGCCATTTGACTTTTAACACAGCACCGACACTGACTGTATAAGAAAGGAAAAACAGAAAAATATATTTGGGAGTTGAGGGTCGATGTCCTTTTGAGTGCAGCATTCAATGACCAGAATGACAGCAAGAGAGCAAGGCTTCCATGATGATGGAGTGAAATGTTTGTACCTCAAATTTAGAGAGATCTGAGAGAAGTAAAATGTTCAAGAGAATAATGCCAATGGCAATCATTGAATGGACAGAAATGCTACTTTTTGGCTTTAGATTTATGACAAGGTTAAGCATCTATAAGTTTATTGACGGCCTGAAATATTTCCAATGAATGAACAATGTCTCACATTCTCTAAATTATATTACACAATCTATGTGGTGCTCATTCCTTCACTGCACATGTCTTCCCCCTTTTCAGCGTTCCTATGTCATCCTTGTATTTTCCTATCCCACGTAACATTATGCTCGCCAATGGAACACATGATCATATGATCTCTGTCATTGATAGAAATTTTCAATGGCTGTATCTCAAGTAATGCTCCTTGTGGACTTGCTAATACCAACGTGACAAACTGATTATGGCATACGTTTCTTCTGCTCGCATTTTTTCTGACCCTTATTAGTCTTCACACCAAGTCCCATTTCACCATCACTACAGGGCACGTAGACAATACTAACTACCGAACACACATTTCTGGAATTTGACATTTTTTGCACCCTTGTGTGTGCAAATTCCCCACTGGGCTTATCTGTCCATCTTCCTTCAAACTGTGTCATCGCATCATCAGCCAAATGTTTTAGGTTTCTTCACAATACATGTGGGTACTATTCGTGCCCATCTGCTGTTGTACAGATCATGTGTGCATCAGAGTCAGATCTCAGCTATCTCCAGGATAGTCTCATCATGGTATGAGGATCTCTATTGATTTGAGCTTACGTAACGGTTGAAGGTAGTATTCTGTGAATATTTTACTTGTTTCAAACGTTGCCTTCATTGAAGAAGTTAAATTTGATTGAGACGCTGTATCCATGCAAGGTGAGCAATTCTATTTCGATGTTGCATGTGTTAAAACCTGAAATGTGTCGTGTCCATTTCTCAAACAATATTTCTTCACGGTACCAGATGCTGTTAAACAGGGAAGCGACGTCACAGTGTTGAGGAGAATGTTCTCAGAGAGCTACTTAACAACTAGAATTTAATTTCCAAATGGGCAAAGTCAAGGGCAAGATGACTTAAAAGGAGATTTCAAAGTGGGCTGGATGGTGTTGCTTTGCCAATGCTGGCATGTGGGGTGGCACAGTGGTTAGCTCTGCTGCCTGACAGTTCCAGGGATTGGGTCTGAGTGGGATGCCCTTTGCAGGGTCTGAGTCGATTCAATGGGCCGATTGGCCTCCATGTACGCTGTAGGGATGTTATGAAATAACTCAATATGTGTTTTCCAATGTCTGCTATTGATCGATTGAGATTGGACTCATCCAATAAACCTCAGTTTGAAAAATATTCTGCCACAATTGGGAATTCACTCACCGTCGTCACCTGGTCATTCAAATTCTTTAAGAAATGAATTGAATCACGTTGTACTGTTACAGTCGCCAAGGCAATATTAGCAAGTATAAAGAAAAGGCTTTGAGATTGAATCACATCGGCATTGAGTTCAGAGATATTGCCTGCACAAAGAGCTTCATGCAGAAAATGATGTTTTATTTTCAGCATGTGCAATTCCGGGAGGGTGTCTTGCATACTTGATTTGCACAACTGAATGTATTAGAATCGGCCTGAAGATTCGCTTCAGTTGCTGCCACTGACAATGGTCCATACGCATATTGTGATCACCCTCACACAGTGGCGGATGAATGATTTAGTTTCAAATTGCAGGGACGTTGCAGATTTCCCACTATCACAGATACCGAAGGAATTGCCTGGGATATTGAACTTTCGTCTGCCAAGCTATTTATCTATTCTGGCAATCTCCATTTCAATTGAAGACTACCGTGGAATGGAGCAAAGCCATCATAATCGGGAAATTAAAAACGATGATATTTTTATGGATAGATTTAAATAATATTTCGTGTGAGTTTGGTTCTGGCTATTGAGTAAATAAGCAGTGGGCTTCTCTGTGCTTCTGAAGTTAATAGTTAACTTGTAGGTATTTATGCAATCACAACAATTTGTTTTTCAAACTGCTTTTGAAGTTTGGCTACAGGCCAAAAAAAAGAACTTTGTTTATTTTTGGTTGTAACCCAACATGGCATTAAAATGGACCCAAAGATTTATTTGTGAGTTCTGGAATCTGAAAGTAGGAATAGTACCCTTACCTTTGAAACCTTTCGTTTCAATTTTATCAATTTTGTCATTTCTTTTAGTCCTTCTAATTTCCTGGAACTGAGTGGATATGGAGATGTTTGCTCATTTGAAGTGAATGATAGATAGAGACAATCACTTTACTGAGGAGCCAACAGTTCGTGTTCACTGCAGACCAGAAATTTTGGTTTAAAATAAAGCTCTGCAGAGATTACTTAAAGCTATGTACATTCACACTCAGCTGTGTGGGAGATTCAGGAAGAGGTATACTGGAGTATCATTTTAATACTTGAAATCATAAGTCACTTAACCAAGATTCTGGTGTGATCATTGTACGAGGAATATTCTGTTTGTAATCGCACCCTTTCTATTGTTTTGTCCCACCTTTTAAATACGTTTTCTTTCTTTTCATTTTTGCATTCCTTTTAGATTGACGATTATCCATTGACTGCATGTTCATTGCCTTTGAATCTGTGTTGCACGGACATAGCTCGGTTATTCTATTGTATCACCATTTCATTTATTGTAAACTTCTGTTTTTTTTTGCTGAAGCAATATTTACAGCATTGGTTATGTACATTTCGGGAAGAGATTCCTTTGATAAATAAAAATAAATAAAGTCGTGATCCATCAAGCTGGGGTCTGGGGTCTGGCTTGTTCCGTGTTTCTATCAGCTGGTATCAGAGCAGAGGTGAAGCTGTTAAACACATCGTCTAACTCGTGAGGAACTGATTAACTAATCCTCTACTTTGATCACACGATGCTCCAACTATACCCCTCCAGTTCCATTTATACGCTCAATCCTGACCGGACACCTGAACCAAGATACAGTGTCATGTGACCCCCATCGCCAAATTATTACCCCGTTACCCTGCAGCAGAGGCAACACAAAACAAGTTCCCTCACACCTGCCAGACCTGAAACACTGAAAATAAATTAGGATTGGATCGCTCACAGCTGCCGTTTGTGCATAGTTCTGATCACCACCGAACCATCAAGACAGTCTTGCACTGAGAAGAATGTAGAAAAGATATACAAGAATATTGCTAATAATATGGAAATTACTGGAGCGTTGAGGAAAGATGGATACCTTAGGTTCATTTTCCCCAGAAGAGAAAGAGAAAAAATGTGATTCATGTGTCCAAACAACTAACGTCTTGAATGGAGACCTGTCACCCTGAACGAATGATCATTGAGCGGTGTACAAGAGGGATACTAATTAATTGAAGGGTTATAGGGGACATGAGGACTTACCATTTCATCCAGAGGGTAGCAGTTTGTCTGGAATTCACTTCCCAGTTTTGGAGGAGTGGGGTGCTGTGGTTGGGTGACTGCTTTAGCTGCAACGTTCAACTCATTTAAAGGATACCTGGATCTGCACTTGAAGTGATCTTCAAGGTACAATATGCTGGAAAGTGGGATTGGACAGTTACATAGATTATTCAGTCGACCCAGATATGAATGACCTTTTTTCAATGCTGGAACTGATCTGAGCTTCTTTGGGATTTCAGAGTGACTGAGGGGTGTTATCAATTTGATCATTAGGTTAATATTGCTCGCCTAGTTTACTTATTCGCATTATAAATCGGGTTTAAAGAAATATTGTAGTTACCACTGACATGATCAGAACACACCAGGGAGTCAGACAGGTCGGATTTTTATTATATTATGTTTATCGTACTCAGATTAAAGCAGCCACGTCCACTAATTGAAATAGAGAAATGTATCTCTTTTGTTCTTCGTTATGTACTTTTTTCTGAAAACGTCAACACGCACATTCTAAAACTGAATTCGACAATGCAGCGAATTCATTAAAAAGCTCACATTTCCCAAGTTGAAATGTGCATTCTTTGCTGATTCAATGGACATTCAAAATTAGAATACTTGCGAAATATTATAAGGAGTCGTTGACTTTCCAAAACAAACCACGAGGGACATGGTAAGTTTGCAAATCCGCAGTTTACCATCATAGAGAGGGCACATATAGTGCTTGATGCTTTGAATAATGAAACAAAACTTTGTCAGCTCTGTAAGCATTATCCATCGAATACTTCCATCTTCTCAAGTGCAACCAGTCCCTTCTTTTGTAATACAGCGCCAGGAAAAACGTCAGTATGCAAACAACAGTCTAATAAATGTTCCATAGTGGATGAATGTCAACAATTTGAATCTCAACCCCATCTCTTGTTTGCAATGATAGGATCTTGTGCGAGGAGTAAACTGTGGTGATGTTTTGTTTCCAGTGACCCATGTTACGATGAAGATGATCTAATTAAGTGATTCCGGTAATATTATTTGTCTTTCCACAGATGCTGGCATACCTGCTGAGTTTCACCAATTACTTCTGTTTCTGTTACATGTTTACAGCATTCACAATCTTTGCTTAATTTAATTCTCTTCCCAACCTGCCTCTCAGAAGCAATTCTTCGAATCATAGAACCCGACCAGACAGAAGAGGGCCTTCAGTGCATCAAGTTTGTGTTTTCAAAGCTGCACTAAATCAAGATTTGTCCCAGGTTTCAACACGATAATCCTCATCAGGAATGCTGCAATTCTTCAAGTGTTTATCCTATTAAAGTCCGAAGCACTGAATAGCAAGATCTCCTCACTCTCTGGTTGAAAGCCTTTTACTCCAATCTCCTCTAAAGCTCTTACCTCTCATCGTAAAATTGACGACCACTTCTCGTCTGTCAAATTCCTGTTCCCAATCCTGGAGTGAGCTGCATTGAAATGAGCCAGGCTAAGAGCTGTCCTGGTTCAAGTTGATATCTGAATACTTCCAACTGACCCAATTAGGTGCTAAGATCTTCCATTGCTCTCTGAGCAGACATGGATAATGTTTGAGCAGTAATTTCCGATTTCCAATTCACTTGCTGCCTCTTTCGTTAATTTCCTGGTGATTTTGGTTCTCGCCCGGGAAAGTGTGGTCTCTCCAATTGCACAAGGCGCTGCCTGTTGGCTATGGCAATATTGGGTCTCCTGTTCATTCTCACGAACATCATATTCAGTCGACTGAAACAATTTTACTTCCCAATATGTTTTCTGAACATTATATTTGCTTCCGAAAGCTAAGAGAAAATATTGGGCAGACAAAAACTTGGCTGTGGTTCTAGCAACAACTGGCATTCTGCTCTGTCCCAAAAATAGAAATCCCTTCTATTTTCAGTTTCAATCTCGGAGTGTGGTTGACAAGGTTCCATGGTACTGCCATGTGTATTTAAGTTCATTACTGATCTCAGGTGACTAGAGTTTAACTGATTTGATAACATTTCAACTCTTTTCATCCAATTCGTGTTAACTCTGTTGATGAGCAGTATGGCTGTCAGATACATTTTGGTGTCTAGTCGAGTCAGCAAAACACAGAGGGGCCCGGGGACGGCAGAGAGTCTCAAAGACGCAGAGATTGCGAGTCAGAGGAAGTCGGTGATTTCCCTCTTCACCATATCCGTTAGTTTCATCCTTCTGTGTACACTGTACGTTGCAAACAACTTATAATTCCGCATTAAAGGAACAATTCGCCGGAAGTATGGCTTTCTCGTCATTTTTATGTACATCGGAGAAACGCTGCAGGATTACAGCTGCAGTGACACATTAATGTATGCAGTGACTGTCCAATTTCTGAGCAAAGTTCGGAAACGCGGTGCAACAGCTGGTCACGTAAACTGTTCACTTCATGACTCTGCAAAACAACAAAGAGATGTTCAGACATGGCCAGAGTGTTCCCAGTGTAGGAATTGTTCATGTATGGCCAGGATTCCATCAGTGCAATGACATGGATCTGACGATAGCACCAGTGGTGGATGGGGAGGTGGAAGCAGTATGGGTTACCAATCACTCTGCTGAGGAACATGCTGTTATCTCTGATTGACTGACGGTTGGAGGCAGACGGGGACACCCAGACAATGAGCATCAGCAGGCCGTTCAGCCCCTCATACCTGGTTCGCCCACTCTTCCAGAAAATCGCAGCTTATTCAGTTGTAACATGATGATAATTGTCAGCTGCTGATTTTTCTGGTCGCAATAAACAGGTTATTACGACAAGTGAAAGGCTCCATGTGCTGTTTATCCCCTCACCTGAATGGGTTACTACTTCTTGCACGTTTGATTTTGAGTGAGTTTGATGAGTTCACTACCTGTCTACTCACATCACAAGGATATTGCGATTTCTCACTCCAACTCTTTCTGACATTGTCTCTGTCCCTCTCACCCCGTCTTGCGCACTTCTCCATATCTCAGATTCTTGCTCAGTCTCTCCCTGCTCTCTCTGTCTCTCTATGTCTGTCTCGCTCCGTGTCTCTACTGTCTGTATTGCTCTGTCTCTCTCTCTCTATCTGGTTATCTGTCTGTCTCTCCATCTCCTTCTATGCCGAACTTTCTTTGACACGCTGTCAATCTCATTCTCTGGCTCTCCCCCTCTTTGCTCACTCTGTGTCATTTTCTCACATTCAACATGACAGACATTTGTGGTCTCAGTTTAGCACATGCTCACTTGCATTAGCTCACAACCCTTCACTCCCTATGTTCAGTGTTTTCTTTCTCCCCAGGAGGTGATTTTGGAAAATACAAAACGTGCAGACACAGCTGGCAGTACCTTGATCAAACAATCATTGCATTTCTCTCAATGAATCTCCCTCCATCTCCTGAACATTAATAGTCTCCCTCTTTCTCTCTCTTTCCCCCTATACCTGTGACAACTGTGCTCTACATTAAATTCCCTTTCAGTTTTTGTGGGTCCTTGTATGACTCTGTTGGTTGTGCTCCATTGCTTTTGTGGTTATGTTACTGTATTTGTGTGCAGGGTTTTTGTGCTTGGGTGTATCCCTGGGTATGCCAGTGTGTGCGGTTGCACTTATGTGTGCTGCAAGTATTTCATTGATTTTACATTACTGTGTTTATTTGTTTGGGCATGTTATTCAGTCGGCATGATAGTGTTTCCGTGAATTTGAGTGTTTTAATGTGTCACTTATTGTGCCTGTGTGATTGAGAAGCAGTGTATTTTGCACATGTGTGTTTGCTGTGTTCTGCCTGCGTGAATGCAGTTTGTTCAGCTTTCAGGGTTACAATGTTATGGCTGTACGACTGTGATTCTGTGTATTACTGTCATATTGTCATGATGGTTCTGCGACTCCTTGTGTGTTTGTCATTGAGTGTAGGTGTATTATTGTGGGATTGTGTGTGTGTTTTTGCCTGGCTGTGCTCCTGTTTACGGAGGTGATAGTGTTATTGAGATTGTGTTTGGCTGGCTGTATGTGTGCCGAGATCTTTCTGTGCCCCAAGCAGGATCTTTATCTGCCTGTCTGTGGGTGCATCAATTTGTTTCTGATTGTCAATCTGTGCCTGTATGTATTTACGTTTGTGGTTCTGTAACAACGCTTCAATGTGCTCATGCATGTATCTCAAAATGTTTCAGTCAGTTCTTGCAGTTTGATGTATAATGTCACTCACTCTGAATTCGTGTCTCCACGTTTGGACGTTGATGTGAATCTGTACCCGTGTATACATGTGTTCCCATGTCAAAGCATGACTGTTTTATGTGAGTGTGTGTAGATTTGTTTCTATATATCAATATGACTGCATTTCTGTGTGTGCATTCTACCAGTCCATTGTCATGTTCCTATATCTCTCAGTATGCTTGTTTGTGTGGGTGTGTGTCTGTCTGTGTGGGTGTGTAAGCATTAATGTGTTAGTGTATTGGTGTGTTCCCAAACTGCAGTGTGATTACTTTGCTGTGTGTGTTTTTGAGGGTTTGAGAATGTTTCTGCAGCTGGTGTTTAAGTTCCTCTATCTCACTTTGACTGTATTTCTGTGCGTGGGTGTGTTTGTGTGTCTCTGTGTTGTTGGGTGTGTGAGGATGTGGTTGTGGCTCCGTGGCCTCGCCGTGTGGATATATTTCTCGATCAGCATGAGATTGTTTCTAATGAAAAAAGGCAAGTGAACCATTTAGCAGCACATGGTGCACAAATTACACACAGTGGTGCATTTCTGGGAATTTGCAAAAGATCCGAATATCATTACCTCTACTTCCTGAACCCTAAAAGCTGAACTGTTACTTCTGTTCAAACACCTGTGTTACGAACTGAACAAGACAGGGGAAACCTTGAAAAAGGCTGGAAGTCAGCATTTTTGTGCATGTTTCAACCACACATGTAATATATATATATTGTTTTAAGTTAGCGCTGCTTGTGTCCATACATTTTTATGATGTTGGAGCATAATTAGGACATTCAGCTCATCGAGTCAGCTGTGCAATTTAATCATGAAAGCTCTATTTCTCCATCCCATTTTCCTGCCTATCTCCGCAGTCTTTCATCCCCAAATCAATAACAAATCCATATATCTCTGTCCTAAATAAATTCAATGACCTGGTCTCCACAGGCGTATGTGACGACGATTTCCATAGGTTAACCACAGATAGGCTGAGGAAATTCATTCTCATCTACATTCCAAGGTCTGAGCCTGTTTCCTCCGCTCCAAGTCTCTCCTATGTGCGGAAATAACTTACAAGCAGAAGTAGAAATGGGATAACACTTCACAAAGGCAGTACAATGCTGTTTCTGATGCGTTGGAATACGGTTCCGAGATCAGATTGGATTTGGTGGACGAGACGTGCCCAAGTACGCAGCAGAAAGCCTGGTTGAGTACACCACCATCGTCACAGACTTCAAAAGCAAGTTTGTGGAGGATTGCTTACCAAAGAAATCAATCTGAGAGTCCCCCAGCCGTAGACCTTGGATAAACTAGGAAATCTACTCTCTACTGAATGCCACACAAGCAGCATTCGAGTCGCAATCCAGAACAGGGAAAGTGAAGATGACTTTCCCAAAGCCATCAGGGATGCCAAAGGAGAGTACCAGACCAAGATAGAGGTCAAACCTGCCAAACAGAATCCAGCCACCTCTGGCAAGGCCAAAACAATATGACGGGATAAAAACTGAAGCAGAGCAAGACAGCGGACGAAGACACATCCCTCCCTGAAGCGATTAATGCTCTGCTTGGTTTAATCAGAATGCGAGTGGTGCAGTGATGTCTGTTCCAACATCTGCTGACGCATCTACTCCCTCAGTTACCACTGCAGACATCAAAACAATCTTCTTGAGAGTCAACCCAAGCAAAGCGATGAGCCATAATGGAGTCCCTGGCCATGCACTTAAATCCTGCATGGACAAACAGGCGGATATGTTTACTAAAATCTTCCAACCCTCTCTCCATATAGCTGAGTTCCCCACTTGCTTCAAGAAGACATCTGCGCACTTACACATTGACACAACCCCTCGCACTCTCTCTCCCTCTCTCGCTCTCCTTTCTCTATCTCTCTCTCTCTCTCTCACACACACACACACACACACATTCATAGAAATACAGTCATATTGTGATATAGAAACAAATCTACACACATACAAAGATAAATAGTCACAGGAATATCGCAACTGGCCATTCAGCTCCCTCAAACCTAATCTGCCATTCAATGGTTGATCTGTAAGGTAACTTCATGCAGCTATGTTTGCGACTTATCCCAAGATACGTATGCATAACAACAAGCATCTATCTCAGATTTAAAATAAATGACTGGTCCAGCATTCACTGCCATTTGTGGAAGAGACTTCCAAACATCCGCTACCTTTTCTGTGTGAAAGTGCTTCTTAATATCTCTGCTGAACGCACTGGCCATAATTCATAAACTTCTTCCCTTTGTCCGCGTATCACCAAACAGGGGAAAAGGTTTTTCGTTATCAGATCTGAGCTCTCATTTCGAAAGGAAATGGGTTCAATTCGTACAGTCTGTCCTCATGTCTAACCCTAAATGTGCAATAATCATTCTTGAAAATCTAACATGTACTTGCTCGAAGGGCAATATATCCTCCTGAAAGTGTGATAGTTGGATCTGCTCCCTGTACTTGCAGTGAGATCTCAGCAGGGCCATTCAAAGCTGCAGCATAACGTCTTCGGCTTTATGATAGATGAGCTACTCGCGATTTCGAAAGCATTCATTGCCCTCTCCAGAGAGCAGTTAAGAGACCACTGCATTGCTGTGGGTTGTGAGTCACATATAGCCCAGACCAGGTTAAGATGGCGGATTCCCTCCCGAAAGGACGTGAACGAAACTCTACTTGTTGAATTATGTTTTTCCTCTTGGACATTGCTAAGGCAAAACGATTAATCAACGAGTTGACCATTTCTCTGCAGACATCGACAGAGTCCCCTGCTGGCTTCCTTTTCGTATGGTCTGATCGACCTGCTTAATTCGTGGATCTGGTTTTACACTTATAAAGAGATATGCAAATTAATTTTGTAATACAGATAGATAAATATACAACTTTACAAAAGCAGTCTTTCCCTCTCATATCCAGAGTAACCTTACAGTTCTGAAATATCTATATCCACACACTAGCTTAAGATATGTTCGTGCTTGATGCGTATTCAATAGTGTTTATGCACTTGAAATGCACAGCTTGTCGAACGAGAGTTGGGGCTGTTTTCCTTCTCACATGGTTCCGCTTCATTGTCCTAATTTTCTCTGGAGTGCATTTGGGAGCTCTCTGATTTGAATGGCTTCTTTCTCCTTTGATGTGGAGGTGCTGATGTTGGACTGGAGTGGACAATGTCAGAAGTTACATGAAACCACGTTCTCGTCCAACAGGTATAACTGGAATCACAAGATTTCGCGTGAGCTCTGACAATTTAGTTAGTTATCCAGGACATGTCCGACTGCTGTGGCTTAGCAGTAGTTTGATGTCACAATGTAATTGGTATAATTTAAATTCAGCTGTATTACAGGAAGGGTGTTACATGAGACAGCATTCGATATTTAAATATCCCCTTTTCCATGGACCGGTGCAAAAGCATATCTACAGAAATTCAGGTTTTTTATTCCATCCGAAAGCTTGTCGCAATATCTCATCAACAACCCCTCAATTATCAATCAAGGTGAAGGCTTGCATATCTCTCTAAGTTGATTCAGTTTGACAGTGGATGCTGCAAGCTTGCTGGCTTAATATCTCATTTCCACTGTCGAATTAACAATGGTTCAATGTGATCAATCAAATCAATTAGCTGACGTACCTGGGTCTATCACACCAACACCAGGATTTCTCTTACAGGTTCACAAAGCTGCTGCCGTAGACACCAGTGATGCTATCTTCCCCCACCATCACCACAAAAAGCACGAGAAGACAATGATGAGGATGAGAATAAAGAAGATCAAAGGATATTACTGACCTGGTGCTGGAAATCGAATCGAGCAAACAGCATGAACATGGCCTGCTCTGCCACAAGGAACAGTATAGGCAAATGTACCAGGACGAGAACGTTTCAGCTGCAAGGTGACATGAGAGTGTCTGTGATTGGTTTCATTCAGATCCACTGACATTAAGCCTGTGTTCGTCTCTTACCATTGCCTCCTGCTGGCCGGCAAGGGAAGGTGGAGTCTGAATGTGAAACTGCCAAGCCCACAAAACAAGGAGCTGGTCAAAACGATTGGACTGGTTGGAGAAGAGTGAAGGTCCAATTTGAGTCGTCCTCAAATATCCAGGAAACAGTCAAGTGGTGCATCAAGAGGATCATTCGTTTCAAATGTCTTCTAACAATAGAGTAACAGGGAAAACTGGCGAATGTACACCAGAGTATGCAGAACCAACCCCGCTCTCCTGAAAGGGGCTCAATGTTACGAAGGAAACCCAGGTGGTGAAGGGGCAGCAAGCCTTGCTCTTTACTTTGGAAGCCTCTGAGATTATCTACCGGTCCAGTGTCCATAATGTGTAATGGAATGAGACGTACTCACTTTTGATCTTCAGAAGGAACAAGTGGAGATTTCTGTGCTCAGCCACCTGAAGGAAGAAGATGGCTCGCTAACGCCATTCCAGTCTGACATCCTGAGGATCAACAATTGCTTTTCTGCTGGACTCGATGATGCAAAGCCCACTGACACTGCGACCTCCCATTAGTTTCTGTCCGCTATCGTAGAGGTCTAAGACAGCAGCATAATAGAGAGGCTGCATCAGCTGTTATCTCTGGATGAACTGACCAAAGCCCTGCAATTCTTAAAAACGAGTAAATTTCCAAGAAGTGATGGCTCAACAGACAAGTTATGAGCAACTCTGTTAGATTTGTTTGGCGATTACCTGCTGGAAGTGAACGACAGCATGCTGCCGACAGGTAACTTGTGTGAATCCAGAAGGGAAGTTATCACCCCTTCACCTATAATTACAATGTTTAGATGGATGACGAAGGACAAATTTTACGCTGAATGCAGATAACGAAGCTCTGACTGAAGTCATCGCCAAACTAATCAGGTCCTCATTGTGATACGTGATTCACACTGACCAAACTGTTCTGTCTTATGCAGAAAGACACCCGTGAACCTTGCACTCCTTAAGGATATGCTCACCTGTGGGCAGGACAGGTCTGCTTCATCAGGCTGGACCAGGAAAAGGCCATTGCCAAGATGCCATACACCTACATGTGGGATGTGCTCTCTAAAGCGGTCTTTGGGAGGAAATCCGCACATGAATCCAACTACTGCGCACCAACATCGGCAGTGCAGCCTGAATCAATGGGTGGCAATCAGAAATCTTCTGGATTAGATCGGACGGAATACAAGTCCACAGCACTGACTACAAAATCTTCACCAGGCTGCTGTCTTCTCGCCTGGCTTCCGTGCGAGCCCACATGATTCACCCGGACCAGTCCTACATGGTCCCAGGCCAGATGATACACGACAACGTCCACCTGATCTGGGACCTGATTCATTTCTGTCGACGGGCTGTTCTGTCGAGGGCCTTCCTGTCTCCCAACCAGAAGAAGGCGTTTGACAGGGTCAATCACGAGTACCTGCTAGCGACACTGTGGGCATTCGGGTTCAGGACTCTGTTCGTCGACCTGATTCGAATTTTGTACGCCGCAGCAGAGTGTCTGGTAAAAGTTAAGGGGTCCCTGACGGAACCGCTTCGCTTTGGGAGACGAGTACATCAAGGCTGCCCCCGTCTGGCCAGCTGTATTCCCTGTGCATGGAGCCTTGCATGCGCCACTTTCAGAGGAGGTTGTCAGGGCTGGTTCTGCACGGCGCGCACGGGGGTTGTCATCTCGGCCTACGCCGATGACATGCTCCACACTTTCACCGACCCGGCTGACATGGGGAGGATGCAGGAGTGCCAGGCCATGTACTCAGTAGCATTTTCCACCAGGATCAACTGGGCCAGATGTTCCGGACTACTGGTCGAACGGTGGCGGGTGGACTCTCTGGCTGAGGAGTTACGAGATTTCAGCTGGAGTGCCACCCATCTCCTCTGCATGGGAGTCTACCTCAGCCTGGCTGAGGAATCCTGGCCGACAAATGGCAGGAACTGGAGGCCAAAGTCTCAGCTCGCCTCGGCCACTGGACAGGACTGCTCCGAGTGCTATCATACAGGAGTCGAATGCTGGTCATAAACCAGCTGTTGTCTGCCTTAATGTGACACTGGTTGGTCACTTTGGTCCCTCCTCGTGGCTTTGTCGCTGAATACTTGTGGAGTATTCACGGACATCTTCAACCTCTCCCTCCAACAAGACGAAATCCGCACCTGCTTGAAGAATACCATAACTATACCGATACTGAAGAAAGCGCATGCAATGTGCCAACTTGACTTCGACCAATTTTTCTCTCACCTGAAAATTAGGCAAAAGGACATTCCCTTTCTTCATTCAAGTTATTCAAAAATAGAGTATTTGGAGAAAGCGATGACTGCACATACTGGATTTCAGAGTCGACCGCGTGGTGCTGGAAAAGCACAGTAAGTCAGGCAGCATCCAAGGTGCAGGAGAATCGACGTTTTGGGAAGACGCTGTTCATCATGGACGATGAAGGACTTCTGACTGAAACATGATTCTCCTGCTCCAGATGCTGCCTGACCTGGTGTGCTTTTCCAGCACAACACTCATGATATAAATACTGTTTTATATTTTATAATGTATAATCTATGTTATGTAATGTTGCATGCTGAAGCTGTTTGGGTCTGTACAAATATTGTTGTGTGTTAGAGTTGATTGCGTTTACACATTCGTATCATTGTTCAAAGGAACTTTTTGTGTTGATGTAAAAATATTATTTTGCGTTGGATCTGTTCCAGTGCACATATAAATGTTGTCGTCTATCAGAGCTGCTCATGTTTATATGTAAATACTGTTGTTTCTTGGAACTGTTTCTATTCATGCAACAATACAGTATTGTTCGTGATGTTGTTGGGCCTCTATTTTACCCATTAGTAATACAGTGTCTGACCGTGTGGGGCTGATGCAAAGCTTCTCCAGGACCTTCGAATGGATCTGCTGTCCCAGCACCGGCCAGAGCAACGGAAGTACAGAGAAGCGATGGTTATGTGTTAGCAGGTGTGAGGAATGATTACGCAGGACACCGAGGTCTAGTTATTGTTGGGCGGACCTCATGTTCTGGAAGGGGTGGTGACAATAATTGAAGAGCTCTGGGGACAGACAGTGTGTTAAATAAAGATACAGCGAACTTTGAATATTGGAGCAGACAGAGAATTCAATTGATAAGAATGGGGAGACGATTAAATGGACATGAGGTCAAGTTGAGAATAATAAGGAGAGAGCAATATACAGGGGAATGGGGGAATGTTAAAAACAGAACAGGAAGAGGATTTGACAGAAAATGACAGGGTAGAAATGTGTCGGCAGAAACAGTGTTGACTACAGGTGTCCAGGGAGAGGGTAAGTACCGGAGCAGCTGGAAAAAATAAATAATGTGTTCAGCTAGATGGCTCAAATTGAATGAGTTCCCTGACGGGGGCTGTAAACATATTCCCATCAGGGAGTATTGGCTGTCAGATAAAAACAGGAATTTTGGGGATTCTGCTCAATCTAGAAAGCAGTTTTGTGGTAGCTGGGTCATTTAGAGATCCTACGTAAGCGTAAATGCAGTGGCTTGATGACGGGTTCCTGGCCTCTGTGACACGTGGGAGGATTAAATACAGAGTAATAAGAACAGAGGTGATGACAGGGGAGCAGTGTGAGAATTATGTTAAGAGGAAGATGGAGGACAGTTATTACAGCGTAATTGAGAATGAACTACCGAGAGTGCTATGAGGACAAGGTTGAATTCAGGATAAGCAGGGATAGGGGAAACACAGGGGAAAAGAAGACATGTACACACAGAGCGCAGAAGATGAAATGAAGACTCATAGTATGTGAGTTAATTGGAGAGCAATGTGCAGAAAGTTGAATGCAACGAGAGGACTAAAGATTGTCATGTGTGCAATTTAAATAAAATTGTGGAGTGCAGAGTAATTGTAAGAATATGAAATGTAAAGTAACAGTGACAGGATTGAATAGAGAGGAATAGGAAGTAGGTTTAATATAGGGGAAGAGAGAAATGGTTAAGTACAAGGGAATAGAGAGAATCAAACACAGAATAATATTGGGGCAACTAAAGATGAATTGGGGAGGATTAAATGCAGACTAATAAGAAGAGGTTTAAGTCCAGGGGAGTGGATAGAGAGAAGTGAATTCAGATAATGCCTTAAATACAGTTCACGAGAGAGAGAGAGCATAAAGTTGAAAGACAGAGTATCCGGGAGAAAATTTAACACCGGGGAAGAGATTGGATTGCATAGAGAATAAGAGAGTTGTTTAATTCCTGTGGATTAGGTAAAGGATTAAATGTTACTCAACAGAAATGTTTTCCAGTTCTAGTTATTGTTGGTGAAAATGTACATAGCCTTCCAATTAGCTTCCAATAAATGTTCTGATTCCTTCAGATTTCCAAACCACTACATTAAGTCACTCCTTTTATTTGCACAATTACACCCCTCCTATACTGCATTGCCTCGCAAGATCACCTCTCTCCACCTCACTGACTACTCAGTCTTGGCACCTCACACACAACATACTCCTCACACCTCCCTCTCCCAACTGCTCATTCCTTTTTATTTAGAGCAGTGTGGACTAATGTAATTCCCTTCTCCTGGTCTTGTAATCACATGAGAGGGAATGAATGGCATTTTGTTGTTCCTCTTTACACTCTCAAAATGAGCTAAACGACCTCCTCCACTTCCTTCATATCAGTCCCAAACGGGGCTTTTTAAAATTAATTCATGGGAATGAAGGAGTCACTGTCAGAGCCAACATGTTTTTGCCCATCGTTAATTGCCTAGAGGACAGATGAGTGACAAACACATTGTTGTGTGCCTGGAATCATTGTCGTCCTGACAAAATAAGAATGGTCGTTTTTCTCTGTAAAGGACACGAATCAACCGATAATCGTCATTAGATTATTGGTCATTAGACTCCTCAATTCCAGAGTTTTATTGAATTCAACTGTCACCATCCGACATGTAGTGGCATTTGAATCCGGTTCCCCAGAACATTACCTGGATCGCTGGTTGACAGTCCGGTGATAATTCCAACAAGACACTGCATCCACATGCTGAATGGCTTCCTTCTGTGTAAAATGCTGGAGGTGGGGCTGATCAAAACTAAAAGAACTGTGGATGCGATAAATCAGCAAGAAAAGCCGAACTTGCTGGGAAAAAAAGTCAGCACGTCTGCCAGCAATTGGTCGAGAATTCAGAGCTGAATGCCCTCCTGCTCCAGTACAATAGGCTGGAGAAGGGGCTGAATGGCCTCCTCCAGTTTCTGTGGTACACGCAAGCGAAGGATTTGAATAATCTCCACTTAATCTATTGTTACTGGGTGTGTCTATGACAGCAGCACACTCATTGAAAACTGAGCAATACTCTATCTATTGAATTAAATACAAAATACGGCAGTGAAATGTTCAATTCTCTGGCTAATTGTTCGAACATTGAACAATATTTTAGATTTCGGCTTGCAGTATTCCAAATATTTCAGCTAATCGCTGTCCATTAGTGGGATTTTTCTACACACATTTTATACTGTAAACCAGTGAAGGAGGCAGAGAAATAGCAGATAATGTAAGAAGTGAGAAACCATTAAACTTTCTGGACAAGTGATATGCTGTAAATTAAATTACCTAATTCAGGAGGTGACACAAGAACATCAAGGCTTGGAGATGTACACTTCATTTCTCTGGAAAGTGGCTGGGCAGTTTGAACAAGCTTGAAAGAAAAACTGTACTAAGTCGACATGTAATACAAAGTTAAGGAAAATATTATTAAATCTTTACAATTCATTGGTTCAGACACTGTTCGGGGGGACACCGATCAAATCTGAATTCTTGAAAAGTGAATGGATTTTGATGGGTTGAAATGGAGCTCTGCCCACTTCTCAACGCTACTCCTTTTGGAAGGATGTCAATGCCTTGTATAAAGTTTTGGGCTAATAATCATAGGAACAAAGGAAAACGTCAATCAGCCCCCCGCGAGCTAGTTCTATATTCAATGGTTGATTTGCAGCAGAATGCCATGCACCTCTATTTGTATCTTTCCCTTAATACCGACGTTTACCAAAAAAGAAAATCCACCTCGGATTTAAAATGAACACCTAATCCACAGTCGCCTGTCTTAAAGATTTCCAAAAACTCTCTCTGTGTGCAAATGCTTCCTAACATTTCTCGCGATCACACAGGCCTTAATTTGCAGACTTTTTCCCTTTGTGCTTGAATCCACAACCAATGGAAACAGTTTACTTTCATCCACCCTGTCTTCAATTTCGACAGAAACAAGACCACATTTGTCCGGCCTCTCCTTATAACTAAACCTCGAAAGTTAAGCTCTCATTCTTGCAAATCTGTCGTGTATTCCCTCCCATTGTATGCCATGGTATCCAAACTAAGGTGTTGTTGCTGGATCTGTTTACGTTGCACCAAGTGAGATCTAACCAGGTATTTGTTTCATTGCAGCCATAATATTTGTCCTATTTTGTGAGACAACAGCATCACTGGTCAAAACAGCATTTATTTCCAATTATTGGCAGTTCAGACTCAACCATATTGCAGTCGGTCTGTAGTCACGTACAGGTCGGACCAAGTAAGGATTCCATTTTCTTTCCCTAAACGACATGAGTGAAATTTTACTTATTGGTTTTTCCGCCTGTAAAATTCTAAGGCAAAAGGATGAATCGCTGTGTAGGCCATTTCCCTGTAGACATTCAGAATATCACCTGTACGTTTTGTTCTCAAATGGTCTTGTCGATTTGTTCACTGAGTGGGCCTCGTCATACACCACTAACGAGTCGTGGTTTATTGTCTTTGATATGCAGGTTCGATAAATGTGCAGCTTTACAAAACCAGTTTTTCCCTCTAAAAGCCCGGGTAATTTTTCAGTTCTGAAATGTCTTTGCCCAGGCACGAGGTTAGAATCCCTGATTACGGCTTGTTGAATTGGAGTTGTAGCTGTTCCTCCCTCTCCCAAGGTCCCTGCTTCGTTGTCCTGATATTCTCTGCAGTGAGTGTGGGAACACTCTGATTTGAGCTGCCTTATTTATTAGCTATGATGTGGAGGTGCCAGCATTGAAATGGGGGAGTCAATGTCAGAGGTCACACGATACCAAGCTATTATTAAACAGATCCAGTTGAAAGCACAAGCTCTCGTGTGATTTCTGATCTTTTTTTAACCCATCATTCAGGTCATGTTCGATCAGAATTGTTTAGTAGCCGTTTGAAGTAACAATGTACTTAACGTAATTTAAATTCAGTTTCTATCATAGAAAGTGTGGTACATAAACAGCATTTAATATTTTGATGTCATCTTTTTAAATTAAACATCTCAGAATAGTTTTACTTAAACTCAGAACAATTTTTCAATCCGAAACCTTGTGGCAATGTCTCATCACCAATGTATTCAATTTTCAGTCAAAATGAAGACTTGCATATCTGTCTGGCTTGATTGAATTTGACAGGCAAAGGGGCAAGTTTCCTGGTTTAACATCTCACTCCCATTGTCTCATTAACAACAGTTCAATGCAATCGGTCAAGATAATGGGATTGTGTACCTGGGCCTACCCCAACCAACACCAGGATTCATGTTCCAGTTCATAAAGCTGCTGCTGTAGACACCACTGATACCATATTCAGCAACCGTCATGGCCAAAAGCAAACGAAAGTAAAGATGAAGACGAGAGAGCAAAGAAGATAGAAGGTTGCAACCAACCTGGAAGCGAATGGACACTAAACCTTGAACGCTTTGGATACTATCACAAGGAAGGTTGAAGAGGAATTGAGCAGGCTTGGAACGTTTCACCTGTGAAGTTAGATTGGAGAGACTTGGATCTGTTTTGGGCAGATTCACCGACGTCAACCCGGTGTTCCTCCATGATCACTGCCTCCTGCTGGCCAGCAAGGGAACGTGTAACCTGATGGTAAAACCCCTGAACCAAGAGAACACAGAGGAGCTCAAAATGGATTCCACAGTATGGAGAACTGTGACATCCCTCTTTCAGTCTCTCTCGGATTTGTGGGAGATGGTCAAGGGGAATATAAAGAGGGTCTTTAGCAGGGAGAACTGTCCAAAATCCAAAAGAGCATGCATTACCTCCGTCTACTGCAGGCGATCGAGGTCGATGTTATGACCAATCTTTAGTAAGCCTTGCTCTTTACATCAGAAGCCTTCAAGGTGACTTCCTGGTCCATCATCCACAACGCCGAGCAGGGTGAGTCCTGCGCATTATTGTTCTTTCAGAAGATGGACAGCAGGAGATCAGTGATCAGCAGCTTGAAGGAAGAAGATGGCTCGGTAATGTTCTCTCAAAATGAGATTCTGAGGATCAGCAAATCCTTTTCTGCTGGACTCTACGATATGAAGCCAACTATCACTGCAAATCTCCCAGTCATTCCTGCCCAATATCACGGTGGTCTTACACAACAGCACCCGGGAGATGCGACAGCAGCCATTCTCCCTGAATGAGCTGACAAGGCTTTTGAGTACTCAGAAAGGTGTAAAATTCCCAGAAGTCACTGTTTTCCCACCAAATTGTGGTCAAATCGGTGGGACATGATTAGCCAGGACCAATGCATAATGCACAAGAAAAGGTATCTCGCCCCTCATCTACAATTCGAAGGACAAGTTGGAGGACTGGCAACCTGTTTCATTGCTGACTGCACATTAAAAAATCGTATCTAAGGTCATAACCAACCAGATCAGATCTACACTGGGATCAGTGATTCAAACCGATCAAATCTGTCCTGGAGTGGGCAGCAGTAACAATGAGAGCATTTTTCTCCTGAGGGACATGATCACCTACGTACAGGACAGGGGAGTTGGAGGACTGCCTCATCAGCCTGGACCAGGAGAAGACCTTTGACAGGATTTGTACAGCTCAGTCTGAGATGTTCTTTCCAGGTTGAGTTTTGGGGAGGATTCAGCAAATGAATTCGACAGGTCGTAGAGTCATAGAGATGTACAGCATGGAAAGAGATATTTTTACTGCTTCTGCCGTCAATGGCTGGGAATCAGAGGGCTTTCTGATCAGATCCAGAGTCAGGCAGGGCTGCCCATTCTCACCTATCCAGTTTTCTTGCTGATCTCGAAGCACCTGAATAATTGTTGCAATGCATTCAGACATTTCTCCCTCTTTTGCCATTGCCTCTCAACTGAGAACGTCTTGTTAATGTTCCTCAGTCCAGCATTGCTCATTTATACATCAACTCTCTATGTAGATTCAGGACGCAAGTTTCTTCATTCTCCCTGTTGGCAAATAATTCGAGTATGTTGAAATCACTCTTCCCCAACACTTCAAAATTGCAAAATCATGCCTTTGCATTGTGTACGTATTATTTGGAGAAAGCATATTTCATTGCTGCGGGTTTACATCTGTGCTCTTGTATCAATTCAAGACTGTGAGAAGTAATAAGTTAATTATTTCAAAATGGTTTCTCTGTCCAAATACCGAACACATCATCATAAATAATAAGTTATAAAGGTGAGGTTTCAAAAGTAGCTTATCACTTTAAAATGAGATTAGATTACAGTTTGGAAACAGGCCCTTCGGCCCAAAATGTCCGCACTGACCTACCGATACATTTACCCCTTGCCTAACACGACAGGAAATTTAGCATGGCCAATTCACCTAACCTGCACATCTTTGGACTGTGGGAGGAAACCGGAGCACCCGGAGGAAACCCACGCAGACACATGGAGAACGTGTAAACTCCACACAGTCAGTTACCTAAGGCGGGAATTGAACGCGGGTCTCTGGTGCTGTGAGGCAGCAGTGCTAAACACTGTGCCACCGTGCCGCCCACACATACTTTAATGAGGATCTGGCTAGAAAAGTAACATTCAATTAAAAGCAAACCACACTTCCAATGTATTCAGATCGCACCAGGCCCAGACCCCTCACCAATAAATGAAATGTCCGACGCAATTCCCCTTGGAACCAATATTTCCAGCCACACATGCAATAATCAAATGAGCACTTGGAGTAACCCAAGGATCAGCTGATCAATTTCTTGCCTGATTTGCTCAATTCGACTTTCAGAAACCCCAAGCTTTTCTTTCTGGTAATATTAGTGATGAGGTCAGCCAACTTGACCGCATCGGATATGAGTTCCCTGATTGTGGCTATTAATGTGTCTCAATCATTGAGCCCTTGCTGACATAAAAAGGATGAATGTCATGGATATGTAGATGTTGAATGCCTCAGTCAGTGAGAGACTATTGTCACAGGCTGTGCTTTTGTAAATGAGGAATATTAATGTTGGATTCTGACCTCTAAAGGGCTATTTCACCACCTAACATTCTTGATACCAATGTTGAGCAGGACCTGTGGCTCTTCATTTTCTTCACTTTCCCGCTTCAATTCTGTTGAGTTTGTTTAGACCTACAATGTGTCGTCTCCGGTAACCAGCTATTTTTCTTTCATGCTAAAACTGCTATTAATTGGGAAGCCACAACCCAGTGTTGAGGAGAACATTTCTCTGAGAAACTCTCAACCGGAATTAATTGCCAAATGTCAATGTCAAGTTAATAACAATATGATGTAAAATAAGTTTTCCAAGTTGGATGGATAAAATTGGGGTGTCAATGTTAGTAAGTGACGTGCCACAAGGACTGATTGATTAACCCTGCTGCCTCACAGCGCCAGCGTGTGCGTCTGCGTTGGATGCACTTTGCAGGGTCAGTGTGGACTCGATGAGCCGATTATCCCGCTTCCACACTGTAGAGATTCCAATAAATGGCTCAACATGCATGTTCCCATGTTTTCTATTGACCGATTCGTATTTTAATCATCGAATAAACCTCAGTTCTAAAAATGAACGATCACAACTCGGAGGTAACACACCGCTGTCACCTATTGTTCAAATTCTTAAATAAATGATTGGAACGACGTTGTCATGTTATTGTCCCCCAGAGGTATCAGCAGGTATAAATGAAAGACTTCGGGATTATATCACCTCCGAATTTTGTACAGAGAGATTGCTTGTACAAAGAGAGTTTTGTAGAAAATGACTTTTTCAATTCATCAGATTTGGAAAATCATTTACACGAACATTCCTATTGTAAGTATTCATGGTAAGTGCCTTACACATCTGACATTGTCTGTTTCTTTCTGAGGATTCATGCTATTACTCAGAATGACGCATGGGTAGTAATCGTACACTCTGCAGGAATTGACCAGGAAATTAAACTTTCCGTGGTGTAATGATTAATCTCTTGTGGCAAGCCTGCAGAAATCTCAATTCAAGCGGAGACTACGCTGAATTTCGATGGAATTAAGGAAGCGAGTCTCTTTGAAAAAAATATATACAGTGGTATTTTTATGTCGAGAATAGAAAAAGAATTCGGGAGAGGTTTCTTTTCTGTTTTTTGAATGAATAAGCTGTCGGCTACTCTGTCCTTCTGATGCTAACATTAAACTTCGAGGTATTCCTGTTACCAGAGCAATTTGTTTCAAAACCGTTTTTATTAAAGTCTGGCCGTGGGTTGAATGGCTTTGTGCACGAGTCCACATTGTTTTTTTAAAATTATTGTTTATCTCCCAGCATGGTATCAATGGTATCTACAGGTTGGCTGGAGAGATCAGCAATATGAGATTCAGAATAAATCGCTTAATTTTTCTCATTTTTCTCATTTGTTTCAGTCTTTTTTATTTCCTGAAACTGGGTGGACAAACACAAAACTTTCCTCAAGTGATGGGGATGCGAAAATTAGTCAGCTTTCGTACCTTGGAGTGAACATTTCTGTTCATCCGAGACAGATATTTTGGGAGAAAAGATGCTCTAAAGAGAAATCTTAATGCTGAGTACATTCACAATCAACTTTGTGGTAGTTCCAGAAAGAAGTTCACATCAGCTTCACTTTAAAAGTGGCAGGCACAAGTCATTTGAGCAAATGTTAGATCCAGGGACCGTGGTGTGAATATTACACGAGGAAAGTCAGAGCATTTGTATATTAAGTAATAAGCTGCTTTCTTTCGTTTCATCTATGTACTGTTTTGAAGTTAATGAGAATTATTCACACTGCATAATCATTTTCTTTGAATCTGTGTTATAAGTCTAGAGTTTGCTTTCTAATATTTTATCATTTCCTTTGAAATAAACTTTGTTTTTGACGTGGGCGCAATATTTGCAGCATTTTGCGTTTACTATTCAGCAAGAGATCACCTTGTTAAATGAAAAGACATAAGATTATAATCCATCAAAATGGATTTTGTTCTGGAGGTCTGACTTGTTTTGTAATTAATCAGTTGATATCAGAACAGAAGTGAGGCTACTAACCACATATCCTAACGCCTGAGCAACTGATGAACTGACACCACACATCAATCAGACTATGCCCCAACTATACCTCTCCAGAAACATTTTACGCTACCGATCACACATCCAGACTTAGATGAAATTGCATATTACCTCTACCAAAATAGGAATTTCTCACACTGCAACAGAGCCAACGCAAAACAAATTCCCTCACCGCCGCAAGATTTGGAGCACTAGAACTAAGTGAAACACTGGGTGGCTCACACGTATGGTTTTATGAACAGTACTTTGTCACCACCGAGCAGTGAGGACAGAATTGCACTGAGGCAGTTTCGAAGAGATTTACAAAAATGTTGCCATTATATGGAAATTACTGTCCAATTAAGGAAAGATGGATAGTGTTTGGTTCATTTTCCATTGAACAGAGGTGAATGAGAGGTGATGTGATTGAAGTCATCAAAATAATCAGGGTCATAGATGGAGACCTATCACGCCGAACACAGGAACATTTATCAGGAGAAACAGATTAATACAAATTGATGGAAGGATTATAGGGTACAAGAGAACGACCGTTTCATTTAAAAGGTGATGGGGCATCTTGAACTCACTGCCCAGTTTCGCTGGGAGCTTGAGGTATCAAACCACAACTCATTTAATGGGAACCTGGATCTGGACTTGAAGGATAATTGCAATACTGTGGAGTGTTAACGTGAATTCCAGAGTGCTATGACGACCTTCCATTTGTTCCATGAAGAAGTGTTTGTATCTATAGTTTTACAATGCGTGAAGTAATTCTTGCGGAGGAATGATTTTTAACTAAGTTTAGAAATCAGGAATTAATCATTTTGATTATTACAGCAGTTCAGGAAGCATCCTTGTTTAGTTATTCTCATTATTAAAACATGTTTTTTAAAAGCAAATTTTGTGAAAGGTTGCACTGTTTATGAGCTGCTGGGTAATGACATTATCACTTGAAATGTTAATTGCCCCTGACATAATCAGAACACAAGAGAGAGTCAGATACTCGATTTTTATTATGTTGGATCTTATTTTACATGGATTTGAGTACTGCATTTACTAATTGTTGTGGTTCTTTTCGCAGAGCTGGGAATTTGTGTTGCAGATTTTTCATCCCCTCTCTAGGTGACATCCTTAATGCTTTGGAGCCAATGTGAAGCGCTTCTGTGATGCTTCGTCCGGCAGTTATCGTGATTTGTATCTGCCGCTTCTGGTTGTCAGTTCCAGCTGTCCACTGCAGTGGCCGGTATATTGAGTCAAGGTTGATGTGCTCATTGATTGAATCTGTGGATGAGTGTCATCACATGTTTTCAGCATTCAACGCCCTTACATTTATTTCATTAAAATGGTTCACTTCCCAACCTGCCTCCCTGAAGTTCTTCTCAGAATCATTAAAAAAAAGACAGAATATTTCATTTAGACAATTAAGTTTGTGCTATCAACGCAACACAAAATCTACGATCGTCCTGGCTTCCAGCAATATGCTCGTAGCCTCATATGTTATGAAGTTTAAATTATTGATCCAGGTAGTTTTAAAAGTTTGTGAGGTTTCCTGATTCCACTACCCTCCCAGGAACTGAATTAACAGACCTCCACCATGCTTTGGGTGTCCACCTCGTCCTCACATTCACTCTAATCCCCTTCCCTTTCATCTAACAAATTAGGCCACGATGGCAATTTCTAATTTCCGATTAGAGTGGTGCTGGAAAAGCACAGCAGTTCAGGCAGCATCCAAAGAGCTGTAAACTCGACGTTTCGGTCAAAAGCCCTTCATCAGGTTTTTACCTAATTTCTGATTTCCATTTTATTGACTCCTTTAGTCAATTTCCGGGTGATTTTGGTTCTCGCACGTGGAAAATGCGGCCTCTCCAACTGCACAAGACGCTGCCTGTTGGCTATGACAACATCAGATCTACTATTCATTCTCACAGACATCATGCTATGGCGATTCAAATACTTGTACTTCCCAAAATGTTTCCTGAACTGTGTGCAGTGCTGTCGCTGTCCCGGCTCGTACAGCGGCAGATTGTTTTGTTTGGTTCACTGTCCTTTTCTCCTTTGATCGTTTTGTAGCAACTTCCTGTCTGAAAATGAAGAGGAAATGTTGGAGAGAGAAGGCCTTGGCCGTGACTCTGGCTGCAACCGGCATTCTGCTCGTTTCAAAGAACATTCTCTGTTATTTTCAGTACAAACCTGGGAGGAGAGTTGACAATGTTCCGATACACTGCTATATAAAGTCAAATCATTTTACTGATTCCAGGTAGCTGGTGTTGAAGTGGTTTGGTTACATTTTAACTCCTTTCATCCCATTCATGTTAATTCTGTTGATGAACACTGACGGTCAGGTACATTTTAGTGGCCAGTCGAATCCGCAAGAGCGTGAGAGGTCAGAGGAGGGCAAAGAGTCACAAAGATGCAGAGATGGAGAGCTGGAGGGGGTCAGTTATTTACCTCTTCACCATACCAGTCAGCTTCATAATTTTGTGGTTAGCGTACAGTGCAAGTATCTTACACTTCCAGATTAAAGGAGGAAATCGTTGGTGGAACAGGCTTCGAAACAAGTTTACGTTTGTTGCAGAAATGTTGAAGGATTTCGGCTGCAGCACAAACACGTTATTTTATGCAGTGACTCTGCCCACGTTCAGAGAGAAGTTCAGGAATGCAGCGCAACAACTGGTCAAGGATATTCTTCACTTAGTCATTCAGCAAAACAACTGAGTCAAGTTCGTTGGCCACTGCAGTGTTGCCAGCGCAGGAATTGTATATGTACGCCCAGGATCCCATCAGTATAATTACATGGATCTCAGTATAACACCCAGGGATTGATGGGGACGGGGGAAGCAGAATGGGTCACCATTCATCACGGTGTAAAAACGTTGACTGCAGATGCTGGAAACCAGAATCTGGATTAGTGGTGCTGGAAGAGCACAGCGGTTCAGGCAGCACACAAGGAGATTCGAAATCGACGTTTAGGGCAAAAGCCCTTCATCAGGAATAAAGGCAGTGAGCCTGGAGCGTGGAGAGGTAAGCTGGAGGAGGGTTGCGGTGAGGAGAAAGTAACATAGAGTACAATGGGTGAGTGGGGGAGGGGATGTAGATGATAGGTCAGGAAGGAGAGGGTGGAGTGGATAGGTGGAAAAGGAGATAGGGAGGTAGGACAAGTTCGGACAAGTCATGGGGACAGTGCTGAGCTGGAAGTTTAGAACTCGGGTGAGGTGGGGGAAGAGGAAATGAGGAAACTGTTGAAGTCCACATTGATGCCATGGGGTTGAAGTGTTCCGAGGCGGAAGATGAGGCGTTCTTCCTCCAGGGGCCTGGTGGTGCGGGAGCAGCGGTGAAGAAGGCCCAGGACCTCCATGTCCTCGGGCAGAGTGGGAGGCGGAGTTGAAATGTTGGTCCACGGGGCGGTGTGGCTGATTGGTGCGGGTGTCCCGAAGATGGTCCCTAAAGCACTCTGCCCGGATGCGCCCAGTCTCCCCAGTATAGAAGAGACGGCATTAGGTGCAACGGATACAATAAATGATATTAGTGGATGTGCAAGTAAAACTTTGATGGATATGGAAGGCTCCTTTAGGGCCTTGGATAGAGATGAGGGAGGAGGTGTGGGCGCAGGTTTTACAGTTCCTGCGGTGGCAGGGGAGAAGTGCCAGGATGGGAGGGCGTGTTGTAGTGGGGGCGTGGACATGACCGGGTAGTCACGGAGGGAACAGTCTTTGTGAAGTCGGAAAGGGGTGGGGAGGGAAATTTATCCCTGGTGGTGGGGTCTGTTTGGAGGTGGCGGAAATGTCGGCGGATGATTTGGTTTATGCGAATTTGGTAGGGTGGAAGGCGGGCACCAGGGGCGTTCTGTCCTTCTTACGGTTGGAGGGGTGGGGTCTGAGGGCGGAGGTGTGGGATGGAGACGAGATGCGTTGCAGGGCATCTTTAACCACGTGGGAAGGGAACTTGTGATCTCGAAAGAAGGAGGCCATCTGGTGAGTTCTGTGTTGAAACTGGTCGTTTTGGGAGCAGATCCGGTCGAGGCGGAGGAATTGGGAATACGGGATGGCATTTTTGCAAGAGTAGGGTGGGAAGAGGTGTAATCCAGGTAGCTGTGGGAGTCGGTGGCTTTGGAAAAATGTCATTATCAAGTCGGTCATCATTAATGGAGATGTAGAGGTCCAGGAAGGGGAGGGAGGTGTCAGAGATGAACAGGCTTCTATCTTTGATTGACTGACAGATGGCCAAATACGGGGGCACATAGTCAATTAGCAGTAGCAGGCCATTCATCTCTCCTGTCAGCGATGTATTTGGGAATGTTATTCAGTCTGTATGAGAGTGTGTCCGTGAAGTTGAGTGCCTTTATGTCTGTGTACATGTCTGTGCCTTTGTGATTGTCTACCGGTGTCTGTTTTGCACACACACAACTGTTGTGTTTGTGTCTGTGTGTATGATGTTTGAGGAGTTACCTTCCGATGACTTTGTGGTGTGGGGGTGTATGGGTGTGTGGCTGTGACTGTCAGCATGTCATGATTGTTCTGTGATTTCATATGTGTGCGTCTCTGTGTATTGGTATATTATTGTGTGAGTGTGGAGTGCGTTTCTGCCTGACTGTGCTCATGTTTAAGCAGGTGAGTGGCTTGTTGAGCTGTCTGACAGTGTGTTAAGATCTTTCTGTGTCCACAGCCGGATCACTTTGTACCTCTCTATACATGTGTCTCTTTTCGTTTCTGAGTGTCTCTCTTTGTCTATATCGAATTGTAGTTGTGCATCAGTAAATCCATTTTAATGTACTTGTGTGTGCGTGTGAAACAGACGTCTCTGTCGTGGGCGGCACGGTGGCACAGTGGTTAGCACTGCTGCCTCACAGCGCCTGAGACCCGGGTTCAATTCCCGCCTCAGGCGACTGACTGTGTGGAGTTTGCCCGTTCTCCCCGTGTCTGCGTGGGTTTCCTCCGGGTGCTCCGGTTTCCTCCCACAGTCCAAAGATGTGTAGGCCAGGTGAATTGGCCATGCTAAATTGCCCATAGTGTTAGGTAAGGGGTAAATGAATATGTAGATGTAGGGGTATGGGTGGGTTACGCTTCGGCGGGGCGGTGTGGACTTGTTGGGCCGAAGGGCCTGTTTCCACACTGTAAGTAATCTAATCTAATCTAATCTGATCTTACAGGTTTTTGTGTAAAGCCACTCACTCTGAGTTCATTTCGACATGAGCGTGAGAGTGTGGCTCCGATTGGTATGGAGTCTGTGCAGAGATGCGTTGTTCTTTCACAGCATGTTTTTTTTGTGTGTGTGTGCGGACGTGATGTGTGTGCATTCTGTCTGTACATGGGTATCTTCTTATGTATCTCAATATCTCTGTTTCTCTCTGCGTGCGTGCGTGGTGGGGGGCGGTGTGTGGGTGTGTGTCAGTGTATGTCGGTGTGGATTGTTGTTGTGTCCCTCTGGGTGTGGTTATGGTTCTGACTGATCATGAAACTCCTCTCCTGAAGGAGCACAAATGATTCTTACAGCAGGTAACTGTGCACAGATTTCTCGCAATCGCCTATTTCTGACAAACTGGGAAATATGTAAATATCATATCCGTACCTCCTGCAGCCTGAAAGATGAACTGCTACATCATCTAAAAGACCGACGCCTAATGAACGAGTTAAGACAGGGGAATAATTCATGAAAAGCAGGAGTCCCCTTCTTAATCTCTGTTTGAACCAAGAATGCATTATAGAATTTGCATTTTCATGTTGGAACTGTTTGTGTCAATGTATAAATATTGTTATATGTTGGATCATTCGACTATATAATGTAAGAGTTCGGCCATTTGAAACAAGAATGCAACATAGATATATGTTTTTTCATGCTGGAGTTGTTTGTGTCCACATATAAATATTGCTCGATATTGTATCAATATGACTTACAATGTAACAGCAGCATTAGGCCATTTAGCCCATCAACTCAGTTGTTCATTTGATCATGACTGTTTTTCAAATCTATTCTCCTGCCCTTCTCCCCAAAACATTTGAATAACTTCCCAGTCAGAAACGCATGTAACTCTGTTTTAAATACATTTGTTCTGGACCAGGCCACAACCACTCAATACATTTTAAGATTGTAGCCCAGACACGAACCATTCTACTTGTTTCAGAGCAGGTGTACAGTCGATATTCCAGAAGTGATGTAGCTTGTCAAAACCTCTCGTTTTTCAATAAAACAGAATTTATTTTCTGAGTACTGAATGAAACAAAAACAAAACAAAATACCAGAATTCAATTGAATTTAACTTATTCAAAAATGCAACAGACTTTGACAACTTAAGGAACGTTCCAAATTCCTGCAACAATCCTCATAAACACACTTTGGCAAAACAGGAAAAATCAAACACAGGGTCTTACATAAGAAAGGTCATAGAGATATGCAGCTTTGAACAACATCTTCCATGTACATGTTCCTTTTAGCAGCAGTGTAAAAACACTGACTGCTTACTAACACCAAGCCAAAGTAGACCAAAACCGAGAAAAGCTGAGCTGGCAAATCTCCTCCGCCCCTTTCATTGTTTTTTTTACAGTTGAAAGCCTTTTGTCTGAGGCAACATCACTAATCATCTGCGTTCACGGCAATGTTAAAAACAAAAGACAGTACAACCTTGTAAAAAAAATCAGCATCACTACTACTCCTCCCGTACAAAAATATGAAACATCAACTATCCAATGATGGCTTCATTTTAAAATCATTTTATGTGAAACTGTCAGTGAACTACAACACATATGTACATTAGACAGGCAATAAGCATGCAAACATGCACTACTATTTCTGTTTCAGTCTGTTTTACTCCATCCACTGAATGCGTCTGTTTCTTATTCAAGCCTTGATAATGCATCAGCAATCATGTTTGCGCATTCTGGCACATAAACAACTTTCAAATTGAATGCCTGTGAGAAGGAGCTCGAACCAAAACGTCTGGAATTTTTGTCCTTACATTTCTCCACAAACTTCAATGGGTCATGATCAATTTATATGATTACCTGAGACACGTTACTGGTAACATAAAGGTTGAAATGTTTCAAAGCCAACAACAAGCGCGAAGTTTCCTTCTCCATTGTCGAATATTTCTGCTGATGCATTTTCAATCTGCTGCTGAAATACCTGACCAGTCTTTCTACCTTCTCCTTTTCTTTTACTATCCTCCTGTATATTTTTAGCCAGTTTACCTTCATACCACATTTTTTCTCTGCGTATTTCCTTCTGAGTAATCCTCTGTTATTCTTTAAAATCTTCCTAGTCCTCCATTTTCCCACTCAACTTTGCAATGTTATAGTTTTTCTCTTTTGACATTATATGTTTCTAAACTTACCTCGTCAGCCACGGCCACCCCTGCCTCCTCATAGGATTTTTCTTCTTGTTCGTAATGAACTGATCCTGCATCTTCTGCATTATACTCAGAAATATCTGCCATTGTTCCTCCACTGTCAGTCTTGCTGTGGTATTGTACCATTGAACTTTGGCCGTCTCCTCCCTCGTGGCTCTATAGTTTCCTTTATTCAACTGAAATATTATCACTTCCGATTGTACCCTCTCCCTTTGAAGTTGCAGATTGAAGCTTATTGTAATATGGTCACGACCTCCGAATGGCTCCTTCACTTCGTGGTCCGTGACCAATTCTCGTTCGTTGCACAATACCAGATCCAGAATTGCCTTCTCCCTGGTGGGCTCCATCACGAGATATTCTAAGAATCCATCTCGGAAGCATTCCACAAAGTCTCTTTCTTGAGGTCCAATACCATCCTAATACTCCCAGTCTACCTGCATGTTGAAATCCCCCAAAACAACTGTAGTAACATCTTTGCGACATGCAAATTTCAGCTCCTTATTCAACATGCAGCCTACATCGATACTACTGTTTGCCGCCTGCAGATAACTCCCAAGAGGTTCTTTCTACAATCAGAGTTCCTCAGCTCTATCCATCCTGACTCTACATCCCTTGATTCTGGGTCCCCCCCGCGCAAGGGACTGAACATCATCTCTTACCAACAGGGCCACTCCACCCCCTCTTCCCGTCAGTCTGTCCTTACGATAGCACGTCTAGCCTTGAATACTCATTTCCCAAGCGCTTTCCACTTGAAGCCACGTCTCAGTTATCCCACAATATCGTAGCTGCCAATTTCCAAAAGAGCCTCAAGATCATCCATCTTATTTCTAATACTTCGTGCATTCATATATAGTATATTTAATTTGTTACTGCCCTCAAACTTCCTATCAACCCCTATTTCACTCAACCTTACGGCATGATCGCTTTCTGAGTTTTCTGGTTCATTGATACTGTTGTCTTTCTTGACTTCCCTTGTTCTAATTTTTCCTTCAATTTCCTTCTTAAACTTCCCGTTTGTCCCCTCCCCCCGCGCTATTTAGTTTAAACACAGCGGTACGCAAACCTTTTGCTATTCATCGTACATCTTCTCCCTTGTATGAAGGCCACACTGTTCCCCAGTGTTTCATTCTCTCCTGCTTGCTGTATTTTACACCTACTCTCACTCTGTTTTTAAGCCTCTCCCTGTTAGTCTACATTTTAGCCATTGTCATAATTCAGTCCTCTCTGTTCACTGCCCAGTATTTAATCCTGTTTCTATACTTTTGAAACAAGTAAATCAGAGAATTCTTGCCTTTCGGTCCAACAAGTTTATACAAACCCCCTGAAGATCATCGCACCCAAACCCATTCCCCCACACTATTACTCTACATTTCCCACTAATGTACCTAACCTATACATCCCTGAAAAGTATGGGCATGTCAGCATGGCCAATTCACCAAACCTGCTCATTTGTGGATTCTGGAAGGAATCTGATGCACCTGCAGGGATCCCACATAGACACGGAGAGATTGTATTAACTCCACACAGCCAGTGGTCTGAGGCTGGGATCGAACCCGGGATCCTGATGCTGTGAGGCAGCAGTGGAAAACATTCAGCCACCATGTGTCCTACTCGTTACTTAATCCAGTCTTTATCTGCATTCGATCCTCTCTCTTCACCTGTCCATCACCATCTCTCACACACACAGTTTTCAATCCTCTTCCTGATAATCTCTATTTAATCATGTCCCTTTTTTGCATTTAATACTCACACACATACCCTCTACTGAATGTGCTCCATTTTAATTCCAACAATCACAGTCTTTATCCATCTCTGTATTCAGTTTTCTCGCCATTGCTCCATAATTAGCCCGCTCAATATTACTTTCTGTTTATTCCTTTCCACTGTCCTCTTCCCCTTGACTTAATCCTCCTCCTGCTTTCCTGTATTGAAACATCAAATTATTATCTGATCTGTATTAAGTCCTCTCCCTTTTCTCCTGTACTTAACTCCCACCCTACTCCACTGCATTCAACACCATCCTTATTATTCTGTATTTTTTCTTCTTCCTCTTCTGCTCTTACACTCTCTCCGCTTCTACATAAGCTGCTAACGCATGCCCAACTCACCCTGCAGTTACAGGTGCATAGGACATCACACTGACAAAACTGATTCCTTGAGTGAGCTGATAACCTGACATTCCTCTTTATATCTATCAGCCAGGACTCCTCAGTGGACCAGGTTAACATTCACAATCAGAGAACCCCACAGATTCAATGAGGTCCACCTCATTACATTCCTGCAGCTTTCTCTGTATTCACCATGTTGTCATGTTGCAGCTGTACAGGCCATTAGTTCGGCCACTTTTGGGAAGAATGTATGTAATTCTGGTCTCACTTCGAAAGGAACCATGGTGTAAAACTTGGAGGGTTTCATGAAATATTTGCAAGGATGTTGCCAGATTTGGAGGGCTTGAGCTATTGGTAAACGTTGAATCGGTCTGGTGTTAAAGAAGCATTGGAGGCGAGGGTGACCTTATCGAGGTTTATAAAATCCCAAGTTCATGGATAGTGCAAATAGACAAGGATTTTTCCCTGGTCTGTGGGAGTCCAGAGGTAGTGAGAATAGATTTAGAGTGGGAGGGGAAAGACTTCGCCTTTCACACAAAGGCTAGCACATGTATGGAATTATCTACCAGTGGAAATGGGGGAAGCATATGAAATTACAACATTTACAAAGCAACTGAGTGGGTAAGTGAAAGTCTTCAATGGATATGGAGGCAAATGGGAGTAGATGATGAGAGAATATCTGTTCGGCATGGACGATTTGGGCCAATGGGCATGTTTCCATGCTATATATCTCTGTCACCCAATCGAGCCCAGTGTGCTTAAAGCCGACAAACAAATGCTTCATAGCCGATAAATATCAACACTAGATATGTCAATTTCCGATTGGAAATCAATCCATTTGCAATGAGAGGGCCTGGAGTGAGGAGAAATCATGTTGATGTTTCGAGTACCTTGAAAAATGTTCAGACGAACGTCTTCAGATGAAGAATGATTGCATTCATTCTGTTTGTCTCCACAGATGCTACCATACCTGTTGGGTTTCGCCAGCTATTTCTGTTTGTTTTTCATATTTCCAGTAAACACAGGCTTTGTTTTATTTCAGGAAAATTTTTCATTTCCCAATCTATCTCCCAGAAGTCGGCATGGACGGTTTGGACCAAAGGGTCTGTTTCCGTGTTGTACCTCTCTGAGTATGAATCTATGAACATTGTACAGAAAGGTCCATCAAGCTTGTGCTACCAAAGCTAAATGAAATCTAGTCTCGTCCCATGTAGTTCTTAAATGTTGTGAGGTTTCCCGCCTCAACTAGCCTCCAAGCACTACATTACAAGAAACCCACCACTATATGGGTGAACGCATTTTCCTCGAATCTCCTCCAAACTTTTTGCAGTAAAAACTATGAACTTTTGCTCTCTGTCAATTCCCTGATTCAGTTAGATTACTTACAGTGTGGAAACCGGCTTTTCAGCCCAAGTCCACACCGACCCACAAACCACCCATGACCCTACACCTAACACGACGAGCAATTTCGAATGGCCAATTCACCTGACCTGCCACATCTTTGGACTGGAGGAGATATCCTAAGCAGAAATGGGGGAATGTGCAAACGCCTCGCCGTCAGTCGCCTGAGGTGGGAATCGAACCTGGAACGGCGCGTGCTGTGAGGCAGCAGGGGTAAGCACTGTGCCCATGATGTGAAGACCTCGCGCAGCTGTGGAGAATGTTTGATCAATTAATTTCTGATTTGTATTTTACCTTCTGACTCTCTCTGTTAATTTCCTGCTGACTTTGTTTCTCGCGTGGGAAATGCGTGACCTCTCTAACTGCACAACGTGCTGTCTGTTGGCGAAGGCAACATCAGATTTACTTTTCATTCGCACGAACATTCTGCTGTGGCGATTGTAAGTACTTTTCTACCAAGGGTTGTTTCCTGGACATCACCTGTGCAATCTGGTCTCCTTCCTATGGAAGGATGTTGTGAAACTTGAAAGGATTCAGAAAAGAATTACAAGGATGTTGCCAGGATTGGAGGATTTGAGCTACAGGGTGAGGGTGAATAGGCTGGGGCTGTTTTCCCTCTCTCCAATACATTGTTTAAAGGGGCATTTTGAGCAATACTTGAATAGGCAGTAAATAGAGGGCAATAGATTTGGTAATTTGAAGCTTGGCTTGTTGCTCTTGTCAAAAGGTTTGAACAGAGTGGTTTATTGCAGGATGAAGTAAGACGTGCAGCATATATTTATCAACTTGTTGAACAGAGATGTGTGATATACAAGGAAGCTGGAGGAAACACAAATGAGCGCCATCTATTGGAACATCTGCTTTTTGTTTGCAAACCAGGGGAGAGCACGAACGCAGTCCCCCACTACCACAAATTTTGAAGTCGAGTATCCCACATTTGGGGACATCGCAGGCGTCAGCACACCCGATGTGCAACGGGATAGCCTCGTCCTGGGAGAACCTTTTTTTATTTCATAAATATACTTTCTTCATAAAATAGTATGATCTGTACAATTGGTCAAGCAATGCATCCGTAATCATTCCATTTCATGGTGTGCAGAGACAGAGAAATCATTCACTTATACTGGTCTGTACGCTTACATGTTTAGCTGAGGCGTCAGCAGAGCCCAAATGACTGCGTGGGCCCCCTATTCTTCTGAGGCAGGCAGATGTTACACGATGGCCTTTCCCCACCGAACCTTGCCGGCAGCTACCCCAAGCTTCAGCGCGTCCCTCAACATGTAGTCCTGGACCTTGGAATGTGCCAGTCTGCAACACTCAGTCGAGGTCAACTCCTTCAGCCGGAAGATCAGCAGGTTTCGGACCGCCCAGAGAGCGTCCTTCACCGTGTTGATAATCCTCCAGGCACAGATGATGTTCGTCTTGGTGGGCATCCTGGGGAACAGACCAAATAGCACGGAGTCCCGCGTCACGGCGCTGCTTGAGATGAACCTCGACAAACACCACTGCATTCTTCTCCAGACTTATTCTGCATAGGCTCATTCCAGATGGAGGTGTGTGACTGTCTCGTCCGCCCCGCAGCCACTTCGAGGGCAGCGTGCAGTGTGACTGAGAGTCCAGGCGTGTATAAAGGATGTCACAGACAGATCCTTTCTCACCACCAGCCAAGGCATGTATTGGTGATTGTTGGAAAGTTCTGGCGATGAGGCATTCTGACAAATGGCTTTGACAGTCTGCTCAGGGAACCGCTCGATAGGATCCGCCCTCTCCTTTACCGAAGGGTCTCACGGATACTACGTGCTGACCACTTCCTGATGGACTTGTGGTCAAAGGCGTTTTTCTTCATAAACTTCTCCACGAAGGATAGGTAATATGGAATGGTCCAACTACTAGGAGCATTCGCGGCAGCGAGGTCAGGCCCATCTTTCACAATATCGGGGACAGGTAGAACCTCAGTACGTAGTAATACTTGATGTTTGCGTACCGGGGATCCACGCAGGCAGTACACATCCGCTGCTTCGAACCCGCAGCACTCCAGCAAAATCCTCTTGACAAACACCGTCCGATCGACTGGTGTGCTCTCCGCAACCTTCATGGCAGTCACCCTGACTGTGTTGCGAATGCCATGGCCTGGGCTGTGAGCGGCTGCTGAGGCCATAGCTCTGAGGTTGGTTGGTACTGAATTGGCGTTGGGCCGAAGTCAGCAAAAGATCACCAAGAGCAGGTCAGCACAACCAAACGATCCTCCAACGTCCATTCACGATGATCTCCAGCAGCTCCGACGACTCGCAACATGGTCCGCGTGTCTCCCCTGCCAACACACGTCTGCTGCATCGAACCTGCAGCACTCGAGCATAATCTCTTCCTCTGGTCCTCAGGAACTATACGTATTACAAGCCAAAAGGCCGAGAAGCGATTCACACAAAGTTCCAGAAAGAGCTGTGTTTAATTTCAGGTGCATTATTTTCATTTATTTGTAGACAACACACAATTAGAACCCACAGAAGGTCAGTGTGGGATTTGAGAAACCCTTGAATTTAGGATGAGGCCGAGCCAGGCAGGTTTCTGATCCAACGCTGCAAATGTACAACTCAGTGGCTGAGCTACTTCAGGTTTTGTATATTATGTTTCTCTCTTATATTAGGAGCTTGGAAAGTAAGGCAAACCTTACTGGAATGTTACATTGTCTCTCCGCATTCATTGAAAGCAGGTTCTGGGATTTGCATTTTAATCACCTTCAAAGACCTGTCTCCATTTCCTATCTCCGCCAGCATCAATGAAAGGGTTTTGACACATTGCTCCCTCTCCCTTGCTGAAAGTATTCCTGACACAAATCAGTCAGGCACACATCTTAGATTTGTCCACAGCCACCATTTTGTATCAGCGCAGCGATGACATTGGGTTTATAAATAAGGAACAGCAAGAGAAACTGGCAACATTAATACAGTTTGAAAATATTTAACAATGAACTCGCACACAGAATCACAAACAAACAGACATGCACAGACACACAGAATCACACACACACAGATACAAACACCTTCAAAGAGCTGTCTCCATTTCCTATCTTGCAAAGGAAATCACGTTTTGATAATGCATTCATGCAGGACAGTAAACAGCTTTTGAGACTTTCCCCATTGTGACAGAAATTCAGCCCCACTCTGAAACTTGGAGATAACAACAGAACAGAAATGAACCAGTAGATTTCTGTGTTCCTGCTCCCAATGTAACATTTGAACGCTCAGTTTATCTTGTCTTCAGTCTAACATCCAACAAGGAACACTTCACAGATCCAATAACAGATCACCAGGAGTGATTTACAGACTGAAATCTCATCGAGGGGTTTCGAGTTTATATACAGCACGTCTGTTACGGGGTCGGCACGGTGGCACAGTGGTTGGCACTCTTGCCTCCCAGCGCCAGAGACCCGGATTCAAATCCCGCCTTGGGAGCTGTCTCTGTGGAGTTTGCACATACGCCCTGTGTCTGCGTGGGATTTCTCTGCGTGCTCCGGTTTTTCTCCCACAGTCTAAAAATGTGCTAAATTGCCTGTAGCATTAGGTGATGAGGTAAATGTAGGGGAATGGGTCTTGGTGGATTGCTCTTCGGATGGTCGGTGTGGACTTGTTGAGCAGAAGGCCCTGTGTCCACACTGTAAGTAATCTAATCTACCCAGTAGTGAGGGACAGAAGTGAATCCAATCGAGGGGTTCGTGGTGGTTTATATACGGCATGCCAGATAACAAGGAATGAGCCACAAATGCGCGGAGCCATGCAGTCATAGAGATGTTCAGCTTGGAAACGGACACTTTGGTCCAAAATGTCCATGCCGACCAGAAATCCTAATCTGCTCTAGTCTCTTTTGCAGGCAGTTGACCCATATCCCTCCAACCCTTCCCATTTATATACCCATCTAGCTGCATTGTAAATGTTGCAATTGTACCAGCATCCACCACTTCCTCTGACAGATCATTCCATTCACGTACCACCTTCTCATCAACAAGTTTCCCCTTATGCCTCTTTTACACCTTTCCCCTCTCACACTAAACCTATGCCCTCTAGTTCTGGACTCCCACACCCCAAGGAAAACTCTATGTTTATTTGTCCTATCCATGCCGCTCATGTTTTTATAAACCTCGATAAAGTCACTCCTCAACATCTGATGCACCAAAGAAAACAGCCCCAGCCTATCAGCCTCTCCCTGTAGCTCAAATCCTCTAACCCTGACAACCTCCTTGTAAATATTTCCTGAAGTCTTTCAAGTTTCGCAACATCCTTCCGATAGGAAGCAGACCAGAATTGCATGAAATATTCCAACAGTGGCATAACCAATGTCCTGACCTCTCAATGCCTATACTTAATACTCTGACCAATAAAGGAAAGCATACCAAACGCTGCCTTCATTATCTTATCAACCTGCCACTCTACTTTGAAGGAGCTATGAACCTGCATTTCAAAGTCTCTTTGTTCAGCAACACTCCCTCGGACGTTACCCTTAAGTGAATAAGTCCTGTTATAATTTGCTTTCCCAAAATGCAGCACCTCGCGTTTATCTAAATTAAACACCATCAAGTGGAATAGAATTGAAGACTTTGGGGTGATTTTTTAAACATGCGAGTCACACATACATGGAAGTGAGTTACACATTGGAATCTAATCGAGAGGGTTCTCGGTGATTCATACAATCCCAACAGTGGGGAAACAAGCCCTTCAGCCCAACAAGACCACACTGACCCTCAGAAGAATAACACATCCAGACACATTTCCCCATATTTACACCTGACTAATGTACCTCACCTACACATCCCTGAACATTATGGACAATTTTAACAGGCATTGGATTGGATGGTTAATATACAGACTAACAGATACCCAGGAGTGCGATCTAGACTGGAATCTAATCGAAGGATTGATGTGGCTAATGTACAGAGTCCTTAAAAATGGAAGTTAGTTCCTGTTGGGAATTTAACAAGGGGATTCGGGATGATTACATGTAGAATAACAGATACCCAGGAGCGAGCTGCAGGCTCCAGTCAAATTGAGGGCATTGGGTGATTTTTAGACAGGGCAACGGGATACGAGAGGGGAGAAAGCAGAGGGGAAAGTACCCACCACAGACCAACTCAAAAATGAGCTGAGCCGGACAGGATTCAACTGCTGTATGTGAAGGTTTCCGTGAGTTCTGAATGATGGGAGAGAAACAGGCAGATACTCACACATTCTATGATGTTGCAGTCAAATATCTGAAGGACAGGGAATCCCTGAGCAGAGACGTAGAGTTATACTCAGTTTAAACTCTCTCCATCACATACACACATAGAAACTGAATATAATGTGGAGAAATGTCCATGTGCTGTACAGATTTCCAAACGAACTCAGTGATGTACGAAAATCAACGCTCTCTGCCCGGACCCCACTTCCAGACCCTGGGAGGTTTTGTCTCTGACACAGGGCAGGTTTCTGACTGGATATTATTACATTGCCACATGAAGGTACTGACTTTAACAGTTTGCTGCACCCACCATGTCATCTACTTTGCTCTTAGTGCTTTGTGAATTATATAGAAATTATTGGCAGTTGCAAGAGAATATTCCGAAACGTGATTTGCAGTAAGAATAGAAAAAGCAGAATTTTTCTGTGTAAAATGATGAGAAATTCTGAAACAGTATTGTTCAGAGGCTACGGCTGATCATGTACATTAACATCAGAAAGTTAACATGATCGTCGTGCCAGCAGATAGGAGGACCAGTGATACATTGATCATTACTGATATTATATTGTGTTGGGAACATGAGGTTAACACGACAGGAAGTGGAATCAAATCAATGGGTTCAGGGTGGTTACGATACAATATAACTGATACCCCGGAGTGAGTTACAGACTGGACTCTAATCACGTGGTTGAGGGTAGTTTATATACAGAATATCAGACAGTCCAGAATGAGTTACAGACTGAAATCTAACTGAAGGATTTGGGGAGGTGTATATACAGAATAACAGATTGCCCAGAGTGAATTACAAGATATCAAGGAGTGAGTTACAGACTGGAATCTAACCGAGGGATTTGGCGAGGTTTATATACAGACTACTAGATACCTAGGAGTGAGTTACGTTCTGGAATCTAATCGAGGGATTTGGTGAGATTTACATACAGAATAACAGATTTTCGGGAGTGAGTCACAAAATCGCGTAGTCATACAGTCTTAGAGATGTTCAGCACGGAAACAAACCCTTTGGTCCAACCCATCCATGCCGACCAGATATCCTAAACTACTCTAGACTCTTTTGCAGACACTTGGCCCATATCCCTCCAAACATTCCCATTCATAGACCCATCTAGCTGCATTCTAAATGTTGCATTTGTACCAGCCTCCACCACTTCCTTTGACTGCTGATTTCATTCACGTACCACCCTCTGAGTGAAAAAGTTGCCCCTTAGATCTCTTTAATATCTTTCCCCTCTCACATTAAACCGATGCCCTTTAGTTCTGAATTCCCCCACCCCAAGGAAAATACTTTGTCTATTTATCCTATCCATACCCCTCATGATTTTATAAACCTCGCTAAGGTCACCCCTCAGCCTCTGATATTCCAGGGAAAACAGCCCCAGCCTATTCAGCCTCTACAAATCCTCCAACCCTGGGTACATTCTTGTCTATCTTTTCTGAAACCTTTCAAGTTTCACAACATCCTTCCTGTAGGAAGGAGACCAGACTTGCATGAAATATTCCAACAGTGGCATAACCAATGTCCTGGCCTCTCAATGCCTATACTCAAAACTCTGACCAATAAAGGAAAGCATACCAAACGCTGCCTTCATGATCATATCCCCCTGCCACTCTACTTTCAAGGATCTATGAACCTGCACATCAAAGTCTCTTTGTTCAGCAACACTCCCTCAGACATGACCATTACGTGTATAAGTTCTGCTAAAATTTGCTTTCCCACAATGCAGCACCGCGCATTTATCTAAATTGAACTTCGCCAAAGGGAATAGAATGGACGTTTTTGGGGTGTTGTTACACAAGCGAGTCACACATACACGGGAGTGAGTTACACATTGGAATCTAATCGAGAGATTCATATAATCCTGACAGCGGGGAAACAATCGCTTCAGCCCAAAAAGACCACACCGACCCGCAGAAGAACATCCCATCCAGACGCATTTCGCCACATTAACCCCTGACTAATGCACCTCTCCTACACATTCCTGAACATGATGGGCAATTTTAACAGGGTTTTATTTGCAATTTTAACAGGGTTTGGATTGGATGGTTAATATACAGACAGACGGATACCCAGGAGTGCGATACAACCTGGAATCTAATCAAAAGATTGAGATGGCTAATGAAGAGAGTTCCTTAAAAATGAAAGTCAGTTTCAGATTGGAACATTGGACCAGGGTCTCACTCTCTCCCACACAGACATACAGAGGCATGGTCTCACTCGCTCTCACACGCACAGAGGCATGGTCTTACTCTCTCTCTCTGACACACACAGAGGCATGGTCTCTCTCTCTCTCTCTCTCACACACACACACACACACACACACACACACACACATATACACACACACACACACGCACAGAGGTAGTTTTACTGACTCACACACAGACACAGAGGCATGGTCTCACTCTCTCCCACACACAGAGAAAGGCATGGTCTCACGCACTCATACACACAGAGAGGCATGGTCTCACACTCTCTCCATCACACAAACACACAGGCACGGTCTCACTATCTCTCCCACACAGAGACATTTCTGTGATGCCACTTGAGCTCAGACCCTCACTGACTCTCCCCAAAATCTAAACCTGTGCACAGTGCCAATGTCCTATGTTGGGGTTGCCTGTGTGTCTGTGTGTGTCTCTCTCTGTATCTCTGTGTCTGTTTGTATGGGTGTCAGTGTCTTTCTCTGTGTGTGTCTGTATGTGTGTCAGTCTGTGTGTGTCTGCGTGTCTGTGTGTGTGTCTGTCTGTGTGCTTCTGCGTGTCTTTGTGTGTGTGACTGTATCTGCGTGTGCGTCTGTGTGTCTGTGTGTCTGAGTGTGTCTGCGTGTCTGGTTGACTGTCCGTGTGTGTGAGCCTGTGTATGTGTGGGGGATGAAAGCAGGGGAGCAGAGAGGGTAAAATGTGGGTTTTGTGGAGCAGTTACGTAGTCCATGATTTGAATTCCTAAACTCTGCCAATATTTTTCAGAAAGGGGAAGGAAATAAATGATTGAAAATCAAATTAGAAATGGCTGGATGTCGAGCAAGGCGGGGAGAAACAGATAGACAGACAGAGAGAGAGACACACATCCAGGGACAGAAAGAGATAGACAGAGAGAGAGACGGAGAGAGACACAAAGAGAGAGACACAGGGACAGAGAGAGAAGAATGACACACAGGGACAGTAAGAGAAAGATAGAGAGAGAGAGAGAGACGAAGAGAGACACTGACACAATGACAGAGAGTCAGAAACAGAGACACAGAGAAGACAGAGACACAGGGACAGAAAGAGAAGACAGGGAGAGAGAGACACAGAGTGTGGGACACACAGGGACAGAGAGAAAGGGAGAGAGACACAGAGAGAGACACACACAAAGGAACAGAGAGAAAGAGACAGGGACAGAGAAAGAGACAGAGAGAGAGAAAGAGAGACAAACAGAGAGACAGACAGAGACAGAGACAGATTAATTCTGGGAATCAGACATACAGCAGGAAAATCCCAAGAGCTTCTCAGCAAATATCCCCCTCTCCATTCCCAGCCCTGTGTGTGTGTGTCAGGAAGCCTACCTACAGTCAGGCTCTGAGACGCTAGTGTGGGAGTAATCTTTAATATTTTCAAACTGCACTGACACAACGAACAAAGATTCAAAAAAGATAGTTGAAGCCTCTGGGAAAGATCACACTTTGTTGCCCCAGAATTAACATCTCTGTTGGCAGCAAGATCCCACAAGGCTCCTGTCCTGGGAATTAACATGTCAGTCAGACAGAGCCTTCCCCATGGGGCAGATGGACAGATGATGCAGCGTGTCAGAGAAGGCAGGGGTGGGGTCCACTAACCCCTCACACAGAATAAATGTGCACAAGGAATTGTTCAGATTCATTCTCAAACCGTTTTCTCTCTCTGTATGGAGAGTGAGCCTCTCTCCCTGTCTGGTTGAGACAGAGAGAGAGAGAGAGAGAGAGAGTGTGTGTGTGTGTGTGTGTGTGTGTGTGTGTGTGTGTGTGTGTGTGTGTGTGTGTGTGTGTGTGTGTGTGTGTGTGTGTGTGTGTGTGTGTTCATAATGTTGCCAGCCTCTGCAGCGATGAACGAGGGAAATGGTGTGTCTGTGGCTGTTAGGTCACTGCACCAATGGCATTCTGCTCAAACCGAGCAGAGAAAGCATTGAGCGCCTGAGGGAGGGACGTGTTTGGTCTGCGATCTCTTTCTGCTTCAGTTTGAATCCCGAAATGTTCTTTAAGCCTTAGCAAAGGCAGCGGGAGTCTGTTTAGTTTGGATGGCCCTCTTATGTGGTCTGGTACTCCCTCTTGCCATTGCTGATGACCCAATTGAGTTCAGATCTGGGTTCCCTGTATAAGTCAGGCTCTTCCCGCTTGAATGTTGTTCATCTGGTCTTCAGTCGGGAGTGGATTTCCTGATTCACTGAAGGTTTACGCTTGTGGAACACTCGGATTGAATTCTTCACTCCGCGGTCCTGCATACATTTGCCCATGATGTCTGTGATGATGGCTTTTTCTTCATCCAGGATTTCCACTGAGTACTTGAACACAGTCCAGTCCACCAATTCGAAACAGTCCCAAAGACTGTCATTCACAGCCTCAGACCAGCATAGTATTTCCTTTTGTAAGGAGTCCTCCCATTTCGGCTTCTGCTTGTAAGCTGTTTCCACATGGAGAAGAGACTAGGACCGGAGGCCACAGCCTCAGAATGAAGGGGCGACCTTTGGAACTGAGACTGGAATGAACGTCTTCAGCCAAAGGGTGGTTTATCTGTGGAAATCATTGCCACAGAGGGTTGTTGGAGGCCTGGACATTAAGTGTGCAATGATTCTGTCCCTTTACAAGTTTGTCTATCCTTGTTGAATTAAAACAAATGGGATGAAAGGAGTTAAAATACTATCAAACCATTTAAACCACAGCCACCTAGAATCAGTAATATAACTTGACTTTGTTTTACAAAACCACTGAACATTGTCAATTTTCCACACAGGTTGAAATCGAAAATAGAAGGGGATGCTTTTTGGACAGAGCAGAATACCAGTTGCAGTCAGAGCCACAGCCAAGGCTTTCTCTGTCCAATATTTTCTCTTCAGTTACAGACAGGAAATGGCCACAAAACGATCAAACGAGAAAAGGACTGTGAACCAGACAGAACAGTCTGTGGCTGCACGAACTAAGGCAGAGACAGCACTGCACACAGAAATAATATTCAGGAAAGACCATGGGAAATAAGAGTATTTGAGTTGCCACAGAATGATCTTCGTGAGAATGAACAGGAGATCCGATGTTGCCATAGCCAACAGGCAGCGCGTTGTGCAGTTAGAGAGGCCATGTTTTTCCCATTTCAAGAATCAAAATCTCCAGGGAATTAACTGAAAGACACAGGAGGGAAATGCAAATCAGAAATTAATGATCAAACAATATCTGCGGCGGCCCAGAGAGCAATGTAAGACTTTCGCACCTAACTGAGGCAGGTGGGAGTGTTCAGATATAGAGTTTTAAAATGACATTTCCAATGGCCTGACGCATTGTTAGAGCTGCTCAATCCTGGGTTTGACTAATTGTGGGCAGGCAATCAACAGATGGCGGGGGCATAATTTATAAAATGAAAGGAAAGAGGTTTAAACAGAATATGAGGAAGTAGTTTTCACCCAGAAAGTGGTGGGGGCTTGGTAGTTCAGTACCTGGGTGCGTTGTGGAAGCAGGAAACCTCAAAGACTTTAAAAACTACCTGGATGAATACTTGAAACGTCATATTATTTGAGACCACGAGTATAGTGCTGGAAGCTGGGTCGTGTGTAGATTTCGTGCAGCTTTGACAGCACAAACTGGGTGGAATGAAGGACCTCTGCTGTATCATTGGATTCTATTATTCAACAAGTTAAATATGTTGTGGGGGGAGAGGGGGGCGGGAGTTTAGGCAGTGAAGCCTTTTAATGGAATACATGAAAGGCATTTGAATGCTGAAAACATGAAACAGAATCAGATATAACTGGCAAAACACAACAGGCATGGCAATATCCGTGAGGAGAGAAACGGAGATAGTGCAATCACTGTTCATCAGAACATCTTCAGCTGAACATGGGTCATTGAAATCAAAACATCATCTCACGTTTCTGCACGCACAAGACGCTCTCATTGCATTAAGAAAAAGGTGATTCATTTTTATCAGGGAATTGAGATTGAAAGTGTTGATATTCACCTACAATGGAACATTTGGTAAACTGCTCTTCACTGATCTGGCATAATTGGAGTCATAAATATGTACAACACAAAAAGCATGTTTAGCCCAAATTGTTCATACAGTCCAGATATCCGAAAGTATTCCAGTCTTATGTGACCCCATATCCCTCTAAACTATTTCTAAACATTTAACCATCCAGATAATTTTTAAATGTTGCAATTGCACCAGCCACCATCACTTCCACTGGCTGTTCATTCTATACTTGGACCACACTTTGCATGAAAAAGCTACCCCTTCAGTCCCTTTTTCATTATTTCCCCATCCCCCTAAATCTATCTGCTCTAGTTTTTGACTCCCCCAAACCGGGAAGCGAACTTTTCCATTTACCTTGACCATGCTCCTTATGATTTTGTAAACATCTATAAGGACACCCATCAGCCTCCGACATTCCAGGGAAAACAGCCCCAACCTATCAGCCTCTTCCCACAGTTCAAATACTACAATCCTGGCAACAAATTGGTGAATACTTTCCGAACCATTTCAGGTTTCAAGACATCCTCCCTTTTGGAGATCGACCACAAATACACATAATATTCATAAAAGTAGGTGAAGCAATGTCCTGTACAGACACAGCATGACCTCCCAATTCCAATACTCAGTGCTTTGACCAATAAAGGAAAGTATACCAAACCTCTTCTTCACCATCCTTTCTATCCTCGGTCATTTTCAAGAAACAATGAAGCTGCACTCCAAAGGATCTTTGTTCAGCAACACTCTCAGGACATTACTATTAACTGTGTATGTCCTGCTCTGATTTGCCTTTGCAAAATTCAGCACCTCACATTCATCTAAATTAAACTTTATCTGCCACTCCTCAACAAATTGGCCCATCTGATCATGATCTCGTTGTACACTAAGCTATATTTCTTCGCTGACGACTCCAACTCGAATTTTTGTGTCAGCTGCAAACTTAACCAACTGTATCTCCAACGTTCACATTCAAAGCATGTATATGAATGTGGAAACGCCATGCATTCAGTAGCAATCCTTCTGGCACAAAACTGGTCACAGGCCTCCAATCTGAAAAGCAAACCGCCATTATGACTTTCTGTCTTCTAACTTCAAGGGACTTCTGACCAAAAGGTTGGATATCCATTAGTACAGCGTAATCTAACTTTGCTAGCTACTCTACCATGAGGAATCTGGTTGAATGCCTTCCTCACGTCCATATCGATCATGTTCGCCGTTCTGCGTCATCAATCCTCTTCGTAAATTCTTCAAAAAACAGAATCAAGTCCGAGACATTTTCCCATGCACAAGGGCATGTAATCAGTGATTGCCAATCGAAATATTTGTAAATCCTGTCCCTGAGGTTTCCCTCCAACAACTTGCCCATCACCGATGTCAGGCATAACTGTCTATAGACCCCTGGCTTTTCCTTACTACCTTTCTTAAATAGTGGCAACGTGTTTGTCTACTTCCAGTCTTTGATATCTTACCTGTGACTATCGATGACACGCTTATCGCAGCAACGTGCCCAGCAATCGCTTCCCCAGCTTTCCAAAGGTTTCTAGGGTACATCTGATCAGTTCCTTGGGATTTATCCAGCTTTATACGTTATAGGACATCCAGTACCATCTCTACTGGAATATGGACATTTTTCAAGAAATCACCATCTATGTCCCCACATTCTGTACTTTCCATCTCTTTCTCCACAGTAAATAATGGTGCAAAAATACTCAATTAATATTTCCCCATCTCCAGTAGTTCCACACATTGGCAGTCGTGCTGATCTTTGAGGGGTCCTATTATCCCCTTAGTTAGGCTTTTGTCCTTAATGTATTCATGAAACCCCATTGGTTTCTCCTTAAACCTATTTGCCAAAGCCATCTCATGTCCCCTTTTTGACCTCCTGATTTCCCTCTGAAGTATACATCTTCATACCTATTTAAGTGTTCACTTAATCTCTACTGTCTATACCTGACCTGTGGGTCCTTCTTTTTCTTATGAAAGCCTCAAAGTTACTAGTCATCCAACATTCTCTACACCTACTAGCCTTGCCGTTCACCCGCACAGGAACAGACTGTCTCTGGCTTCACATTGCCTCATTTTTACGGCTTCCCATCCCCCCTCTCCCCCCGTCTCCCTTTACCTGATAACATCTGTCCCCAGTCAACTTTTGAGAGTTCTTGCTCAAAATTGGCTTCCCTGAATTTTCAGCTTTTAGATCCGATCTATCATTTTCCAACAGTGCACTAAAACTGAGCGAATTGTATTCGCTGGCCCCAAAGTGCTCCCTTACTCACACCTCAGTCACTTGCCCTACCTTATTTATTAAGAGTCGATAAAGCTTTGTGCCTTCTCTAGTAGGCCTATCCACATACTGAATCAGAAAATGTTGTTGTACACACTTACCATATTTCTCTCCATCTAAACAATTAACACTCTGGAAGTCTCAGTCTATGTATGGAAAGTTAAAATCCCATCCCATTCCCATTCTACTGTCCTTACAGAGAACTGAGTTCTCCTAACAAAGGTTCTCCTAAAATTCCCGCTGACAATTGGGGATGGGTCCATAATGCAATCTTAATAAGATAATCATCCCTTTCTGATTTCTCAGTTCAAACCAAATGACTTCCCTGGACGTATTCCGAGGAATACCCTGACAGTACAGCCGTAATGCCATCCCTTATCAAGTACACAACTTCTCCTCTTCTCCTGCCCTCCCTTTCCTTCCTTCCGACAGCCTTTGCATTCTGTAACATTAAGCTGCCAGTCCTGTACACCCCTGAGCCATGATATCCAAATCCCATTTTTCTCCTCATTCCGTAAGTTCGTCTGTCTTCCCTGTTTAGAATCTTGTACTGAAATTAATTCAGTCTTAAGTCGTTCACTGCTTTGTTCCTGCCTACCCTGACTGTTTCGAGGAGAAAGTTACGACTGCGGATGCTGGAGATCAGAGCTGGAAATGTGTTGCCGGAAAAGCGCAGCCGCTGAGGCAGCATCCAAGGAGCAGGAGAATCGACGATTCGTGCATGAGCCCTTCCTGAAAATGGCAAGCTCATGCCAGAAACATCGATTCTCCTGCTCCTTGGATGCTGCCGGACCTGCTGCACTTTTCCAGCAACACATTTTCTGCCCTGACTGTTTGACCTCCTCCTTTTCCCAAATGTGCCAGTCTCAGACTGGTATTTTTTTCACTATCTCCCTGGGTCCCATCTGCTCCCCTGATTCCCCTCCCCCCACTACACCTCGACCTTATTCGTTAAATCCTCCTGAGCAGCTCTAGCAAATCTTCCTACTAGTATATTAGTCCGTTTCCATAATAGATTCAATCCGTCCTTCTTATTCAGGTCATTTCTACACCAGGTTCCAATAATGCCAAAATGTGAGCCCTTCTCCCCTGGACCAGTACCTCAGCCACGCATTCATCTGTTCTTTATTCCTGGTCCTACGTTCACTAGCTCGTGGCACTGAGATAATCCAGATGTTACCATCCTCAAGCGTCGCCTTTTAAATTCCTGCCTAACGTCTCATATTCTCTTTTCAGAATTTCATCCATTTTCCTTCCTATGTCTTTAATTCCAATGTGTATAATGACCTCCCACTGGTGTCATACCGCTTTGAGAATATTCTGCACCTTCTCCAAGAGATCCTTGATCTTGGCAGCAGCAACACAACATCCCATTCAGATTTCCCCGTCTTGGCCGCAGAAATGTCTATCTGAGCCTTTGATTATTAGAACTGATCGTTTGGAAAATGACGTACCTCTCGTTACATGAGAGCTAGTCTTGGTACCAGAAACTTGACTCTTCGTGCTGCATTCCCCTAACAGTCTATCATCGCCTACACTTTCCAAAACATCATGCTTTATAAAAGTGGGGTTAGACACCACAGACTACTGCGCTACCCACCTCCCTCTCCGACATTTCCTAGAGGTAACCCATCTACCTGATTGTATCTGTGGTTATTCTCTCTTCCTGTAGCTGCTATCCATCCCACCCCCGAGCTCCAATAAATTTTTCGTTGCGTCTAACTGCTGCTCCAACCCAGTCATGTGGTGTGACTGGGTTCACAACCAAACACACTTACCGTAGACCCTAATGCTCAGTAATATGGAAGGTCTCCCGAAAATTCCACATCCAACAGGAAGATGATATCACGCTACTCAAGACCAGCTTTGCGCTAAGCAATCTACTTACCCAGAAAATATCAGTCTTACTACTCTAGGAGACACAGCTCCAGGCTAACTTATTGCCTGTGCTTTATATTTTCACATTTTTGTCACTGCACAAACCTCAATAAATCGTAAAACCAAAAAGAACTCACTCTAATAAGTGCGATAGATTTACACAAAATAAAGTCAGCAAGATTACAAATAAAAGCCATGGACTTCTCTCTTCTTGTGCCATGAACTCTCCCTCACAGGTTCCTCAAAGGTCAGCTGTGATTTTCGCTTTGTTACTTTTTCTTCGATGGAATCCAATGCCCACAAATGCATGAACTCAAAAAGCAAAGACCGTAGCTGTGCAGATTCAATGCTGTGGAGAAAGTGAGGACTGCAGATAATGGAGGTTTAGAGTCGAGAGTGCGGTGTTGGAAAGCGCAGCAGGTCAGGCAGGAAAGCAGGAAAATCGACGTTTCAGACATTCCACATGAAGGTCTTTTGCAAGAAACATCGATGTTCCTGCTTCTCGGACGTCGCCTGGCCTGCTATCCATTTCCAGCACCTCACTCTCCATTCACTGCTGTGTCAGACAGCAGTGTAGGTTTTTCTATCTTCCTCTTTCGCTGACATTGTGGTCTCGAACTTCGTCTCTCTTCCTCTTTTTTATATTCCCGATGCTTTGATAATTCTTTTCCCCAAATTTCCAAACAACTCGATAGCTTAGACAACAATAATTACTCTTCCCAGAGCTAATGGAAATCAGCTCTGCTACCGAAGATCCCGCAAAAAACGGAGCAGCTCTTACAGCTGCAATCTTTTCCTCTCCTCCATTTAGAATTTCTTAGAATCTTCTGGTCACTACAATTCAAAAATCATGAGTTTTTGCGCTTGAGAATATATTATTATTTGACGGCTAATTTTAACAGATCTGAGAAAGGTTTGTTTCATCATGAAAGACTCAAAGCACAATGGAAGCCCCCCGCCCCACCACCACCACCACACCACCCCACTCCCGTGATGACAAACTGAGGATTTGTGAACTCATGAAATCTCACATATTTTGTTTTGGAAAGTGAACAATTCCTTGTCATGTTGAGCAAATGTTCTAATTTTTCTGTTACATTCAGTCATCAAATAATGCAAAATGCAAATCGAGAAATGAGACTTTGTTATTACATTCTCTGCGTTATCGGACACAAATAGCTTGGGAATGTGCTTGTTGATAATTTATGAATAAACTACGCAATGCAAAAAAAACAGGCAATTCACTCGTAGAATTACTCAGTGTGACAGCTCCAATCCTTTGTATAATGAAATATAAAATAGTAAAAATCCGGCCTCTCTGAAATATATTGTGTTCTGATGTTGTCAGGGGCAATTAACATTTGAAGTGATAATTCAAATACTCAGCAGTTCATAAACAGTACAAGATTTCAACATACTGCTTTAAGAAAAAAAAAAATATTGTTTTGTAAGGAGATTAACTAAACAAGGTAAACAATACTAACTTAATGAATTGTTAAATCCTGATGTTCCAAACTTAGTTAATATTAATTTTCAGTTGTTGTAATCACTTAATGCATTGTAAAAATTATGAAGCTATAAACACTTCATCAGGGAACAATTGGAAGTGCGCCACAACCCACTGAAATTCAATTTAACACTCCACCATATTCCAGTGGTGGAAACGGACAACACAGAAACAGACTACTTAAGAGTCCAAGAGAATTCATTTTAAAACGTCTCTGTCTTTCTCCAATCCCACAGGAATACACGGAAGTCATTGCACTGAAAGAGGTGTTTCCTGTCTGCACCAACTGAATACACTTGCTACCTCCGCTGGTTTCCGGCAACTTGTCCACAGTGTTGAAGGATTGTACACTTCACATGCAGATCCAAGTTCCCGTGAAAGGAGTTAAGGTTGGTCACCTCAAGCCACTATCAAAACTGAGCAGCGAATTCAACTCGCACCATCATACTCTGAATGAAATGGTAGGCCTCATGATTTTGATAATCCTCCCACCATTTTGTTCTCATTAAATGGTGCTGCATTCAGGGAGACGGGTCTCCATCCAAAACCCAGCTTATTTTGTACATCTCAATTATGTCAAATCTCATTCACCTCTGTTCAGGGAAAATGGCCCTACACTATTCATCGTTCCTCAATGCTGCAATAATCTCAACGTATCAACAACATACTTGTACATTTCTTCTTTCCTCTTCTCAATGCAGGTCTATCCTCGCTGCTCTGTGACGACCATTACTGTGCACAAAACCACAGCTGTGAGCCACCCGGTGCCTCGTGTACTGTTACAGGTCTAGCGGTGCTGAGGGAGGGAATTTGCTTTGCATTGGCTGTCGTGCAGAGTGGGAGAGTAGTAAGTTTGAAAGAGGTAATATGGAATTATGTCTCAGTGTGGATATCTGAAGGTCTGGGCATATAATGGATCTGGACGGAAACAGTTAGGCCACAATCTATTTGAAGCGTGGGGTTAGTGTATCAGGTACTCGGGAGTTAGTCTAACTGTTCAATCGCCTGACTTCTGTTCTGACTCCAGCTGATTAATTCCAGAACAAACCAGATCCTCGACAGAAATCCCGCCTGATGGATCATAACCTTATTTGTTTTGATTGAACAAAGTGTTCTCTTTGCTGAAATGTAAACACACAATGATGCAAATATTGGTTCCACAACGAAACAGAGGTGTTTTCAAAAGAAATTACGATAAAATAGAATAAAACTATGTACTTATTATGCAGATTCAAAGGCAATAAGCACGCAGTATAATTCTCACCAATGTCAAAACAATGTATAAATGAAACAAAAGGACATGACTTTTACATATTATGCAAAACACGACTCACACTGCCGGTACAAAGAAAGCAACTCTCATATAATATTCACACCAGAATCCCTGTATCTATCATTTCGTCAAATGCTTGTGATTGCCACTTGCAAACTGGAACTGCCGTAATTTCCTTCCTGGAGATATTGCATATCTGAGTGTCAATGTACTCAGCTTTAAACAATCGTTTCAGAGATTTTTCTTGCCCCAAAACTTCGGTCTGGGACCAACACATCATTCTCAGTCGAAGGCAATGTAATTTACAAAAACTCTCATTTCCTTCGCAAGAGCACAGATCTACACATCCAATCATTTCCAGGGTCTGACTGGAACTAAAAGCAATGACAAAAACGATATCAGTGAAAGCAAGTCTTTCTCAGTTAAGGGTTTCTTCCTTAATCGCAAATTTCAAAACGCCCCAGCAAATCTTTCGGGCTCCAGTAATGTCATGCTGGGTTGCAAGCATCAAAAAGAAGCACAGGTTCACTCGTGTACGAAACCATTTAGCCGATAGCCAATCCCCAAACACTATTTTTTAAACAACTTTTTGTGATTACAGAAATAACTCCAAGTTAACCATCAACTTCAGAAGCACAGAGAAGCCCACTGCTTATTCACTCAACAAACCAGAACCAAGTGCAAACTAACTGATTTTGCCAACTTGACATAAAAATACCGCCGCTTATATTTTGAAAAAAAGATGCATTTTCTTAATTCCTCCGAAATTCTTCATAGTCTTCGATTGAAATGGAGATTTCTTCAAGGTTTCCAGAAGAGATGAATAATTTCCCAGGCAATTCCTATGGAATCTGCGATGATGGGGTTTCTCCGCGGTGTCGGTAATCAGAGACTAAATTACTGATCGTCTGCCACTGTGTGACTTTTGGGCATAACACGCTCATGTATCAGTGTCAGTGACAGAGTGAACCTGAAGAGAATCCTCTGACAGATTCACACAAATTTAATGGTGTAAGGCACTTTCCAGGAATTGTTACAATTGAAAGAGTCGTGTCAAATATTTTCCGCACATCATAAATTGAAAACGTCATTTTCTTTCTCAATGACGTTGTGATTGGAATTTCTCTGTACTTAATTCCGTGATGATATCATCTCAAAGCCTTCCATTTATACTTGCTGGCATCGCCTGGGGAACTGTTACATTACAATGTGGTTCAGTTCATTTATTTACAAAATTGAACAAACAGATGACAGCAAAGAGTTAACTCCCAGTTGTCACAGGGTATTTTTAGAACTGATGTTTATTGAATGAAACAAATCTCAATCGGTCAATCGCAAACATTAGAAAATGCATCTTGAATAAAATCATAGAATCTTTACTATGTGGAAGCAGACCATTGGCCCATCGAGTCCACACCCACTCTGCAAAGGCTATCATTCGCTGACCCTGTGACGCAGCAAAGCTAACTACTCAGCCATTGTGCCACCCTGTCCACAGCATTGGCACCCAACACCATATATCCAACACTGAAATCTCATTTTACTTCAACGTCATCCTTCCCTTGCCTTTGACCATTTGGAAATTAAATTCCTATTGTTGAGTGTCACACTGAGAAATGTTCTCCTCAACACTGGGATGTGGCTTCCCTGATTATCAGCGGCTGTTCTGTGAAGGGATGATAGTTGATTAATAGAGACGTCACAGTGTAGGTTTTAATAAATCAAACATGGCAATCAAATTCCTTGCCCTCCGTGGGTACAGTTTCTGAATCAAATATAATTTCTCCAATTCAGGCAATAATTGAAATAAGTAACATAAGTCCGTGAAAAATACCCTCAATGGCGATGTAAGCTCCAATCAATACAGATCTTCTTACCGGGATACGAATGTCCAGCATATTTTTTGGAGCTGGCTCTAAGACATACATGATCTGTGAAGCAGCAAATGGGGGTGAGTTATTCTATGTTCTTGCAATGTACTGCACATGTACAGAGAATAAACTTAAAAAGCATCTGACAGTTTCAAGCGAGATGGAGGAATTAGGTAAGGGAGGGATTTGCACACACAATGATGCAAAAATGTCAAATTCTGGAAATGTTTGACAAGTAGTCAATGTTGTCAATGAGGCCTGCAGTGATCGGGAAATGGGACTTAGTGTTAGAAATGATAAAGTACAGAAAAGAGAGAGCTGGAATAAATATATCACCTTCATTTTGTTGAGCTGATATTAGTGCGCGCCACAATTATCATTTCTCGTGACACAGCCATTTATAATCTGTATCAATGACTGAGATGATAGGATCATGTGTTACGGTTGTTGACAGCACAATGTTAGGTGGGACAGTAAAATACAATTGGGAGAGAGGAAGACTGAGAAGGGAAATGATAGGTTCAGTGAGTTAACACAAAATAGTCTGTGCAATATAATGTCAAGAATGTCATGAATCCTTCAACCAATTCAGTCTTGGAAAGATTTCAGGCCACCAATAAACATTTCGATGCTTATCCTTGTCCTGAATAAAGAGGCAAGAGGAATCCTTCCGTTCCATTCAGTTCCAACAGTTTCTATTACTTTCTTGGAAATTTTACTCATCTTAGATCCTTCCAAGTGTGAAGAATTCTACCCTGTATTTGCGTCTTTTCTGTCCCTCATATTGAACCCTTGTAGTTCAGTTATCATTCTGGTCAATCGATGCTGCACTCAAATAGACATGGACAAAACACTTGATTTCATTTTGCATTTCCCCTATTTATAAAGTTAGTTTGGTGCTGTGTTATCATCAGTTTTCACAAAATGACTGACTGACTCTTTCAGAATCATTGTCCTGACTTGAAAGAATCGTGGATGGTCTCTTATCTCAAATTTGTCGAGGGTCGAGAACGTCACATAACACCTTCAGCACATTTTGGGGTGGGGTGGACTGAGTGGGACAGGGGTGGCAGCGGAAAAGTGTGGAAAGTGAGGAGTTTGAGGTCCTCGTCCACAGTGACGCCTACGCTTCAGTGTCTTACATCTTGCCATTAATCAGTCTTTATTTACAAAGGCAGAGCCATTGACGGAAGCCCTTCACTGAGTCAGGTACTCAGCATCTCAGTATCTCTGACAGTTACCCTTTAGAATCAGCCTGGTCTTCTCCCTATTTGACACAGAGTAACGGCCCCAATCAGGGATTTCATATCCAGTATAATCCAGCTACCCGACCTCATGCCAATCATTACCAGGAGAAAAAAAAAACAATGAGTTTCTCAAAGTGGGAATAATTTCTGTGTTTTTAATTATTACAAAGGTGTTAGCCACGTATCTGACCCGGAGTATGGGTTCCAGTTGTGGTAAGACTGTTTGTTCTAACCTTTGCATTGCTGCTTCTGCTTTGAGTCCAGAGATCGGTGAGCCCATGGGTGTTCCGTTGATTTGTTTGTATATTTGGTTATTGTATGTGAAGTGTGTTGTAAGGCACAAGTCCAGTCGTTTAAGTATGCCGTCTTTGTTGATAGGTTCAACGTCCTGTTGGTCTGTTATGTCTGTCTAGCAAGTTTGCTATCGTTTCTTTGGCTAGTGTTTTGTCGATGGAGGTGAACAGTGCCGTTACATCGAATGAGACCATAGTTTCTTCCTTGTCTATGTGTATATTTCTGATGATGTCCAAGAATGTGCCTCACAACACACTTCACATTCAATAACCAAATATACGAACAAATCAACGGAACACCCATGGGCTCACCGATCTCTGGACTCATAGCAGAAGCAGCATTGCAAAGGTGAGAACAAACAGTCTTACCACAACTTCAACCCAAACTCTGGGTCAGATACGTGGCTGACACCTTTGTAATAATTAAAAACACAGAAATAGAGAACACACACCAGATCATCAACGCCACACTCACAGGAATCCGATTCACTAGAGAGGAAGAAAATGACAACCAACTCCCATTCCTAGACGTGATGGTACAGAGAACACCGAACGGACAATTCACCACACAGGTTTACAGGAAAGCCACACACACAGACCAAGTCCTAAACTATGAAAGCAACCACCCCAACACACACAAACGAAGTTGCATCAGGACACTATTCAAAAGGGCCACAACACACTGCAGCACACCAGAACTACAAAAACAGGAAGAGGAACACCTATACAAAGTATTCGCCAAAAACGGATACCCTCGCAATTTCATCAACAGATGCCGAAGGGAGAGACAACGGAATGAGGACAGGCCGCAACCCAAAGGACGAGCCACACTACCATACATCAGGAGCATTTCTGAACTGACAGCCAGACTACTGCGACCACGAGGACTCATAACAGCGCACAAACCAACAGCCACGCTCAGACAACAACTCACCAGAACGAAGGACCCGATACCCAACATGAGCAAAACTAATGTAGTGTACTAAATCCCATGCAAGGAATGCAGAAAACATTACATCGGACAAAGAGGAAGACAGTTAGCGATCCGTATACACGAACACCAACCAGCCACGAAACGACACGACCAGCTATCCTTAGTAGCCACACACACAGACGACAAGCAACATGAATTCGACTGGGACAACACTACCATTATAGGGCAATCCAAACAGAGAACAGCCAGGGAATTCCTAGAGGCATGGCACTCATCCACAGACTCTATCAACAAACACATCGACCTTGACCCGATATACCGGCCACTACAGTGGACAGCTCGAACTGACAACCGGAAGCGGCAGAGGCAGGCCACTATAAATGCCGGAGGAAACAGCACAGAAGCGCTTCACAGAAGGCTCCCAAGCACTGAGGATGTCAATAAGACAGGGGACGAAACGTTTGCAAGACAAATTCCCAGCTCGGCGAACAGAACCACAACAACGAGCACTCGAGATACAAATCTTCTACCAAACTTTGACTTCTTCAATACTCAGTACCCCATGCATTTGCGTAAGACGTCCGTGATAGTGATGTTTACTAATCCAGGTTTTCTGCTGAGTGCTTTAACACGGTCCAATTCACCAATTCTAAACAATCCCAGGGACTGTCATTAACAGCCTCAGGCCAGCATTGTACTTCCTTTTGTGAAGAATCCTGCCATTTCAGCTTCTGCTTATCAGCTGTTTCCACATGTAAGAGAGACTAGGACATGACGGCACAGCCTCAGAGTGAAGGGGCGACCTTTGGAACTGAGATGAGTATGAATTTCTTCATTGAAGGAATGTTTAATCTGTGGAAATTATTACCGCAGAGGACTGTGGAGACCAGGACATGAAGTGTGTGATGATGCTAATCCTTTACTGTTCTTATTTTCTTCTTAGAATGTTTGAAAATGCAGAGGTTCTGTGGTGTCGAGGTTTGATGGGTTTTAGGGCCAACTTCATGATATCCAACAGACACTACCTCCGGCAAAAGCCTTTCAAGTTAAAAAAATACAATGAAAGGGGAGAGGCCAATTCTCACAGCTCAGCTTTACTCTGGGCTGGTTTAGTTTGGTTTGGTGTTAATATGCAGACAATCTTTCAGACTGCTTGTAAAAGAAACAGCTACGTGGAAATAATTGTTCCGTGCTGAATCTCTCTCCAACAACTCTCCTGTGAGACCCTGTGTTTGATTTTACCTGTATTGCCAAAAGGTGCTTATGGGGATTTGTGCAGTAATTGAGAACAATTATTAAGTTGGGATAGTCTGTTCGCTTTCACAAGGTTAAGTTATTCTGTATTCTGTTACCTTTTCTTTGTGTTTCATTTGGCACTCTGGAAATAAATTCTGTTTTATTTCAATCCGAGGAATATTGACCAGCTCCATCACTCCTGGAATATCCACTGTATTCCTGCTCAAAACAAGTTAGCTCAGAAAAGTTAGGGTTTGGACTACCATCTTGAAATATTTTGAGAGGGTCTGGCCTGGTCTATAACAAATTTATTAAAAATAGAGATGTATGTGTTCCTAATTGATCAGGGAATCAAAGGTTTTGGGGAGAATGCAGGAGAATAGAATTCCCTCATGTCGAAATGTCAGAACGAATGGTTGGGATGAATGGCCTAATTCTGCTCCCACACTATATGACCTAATGATCTAATACGCAACAATATTAATGTATGGACACAACCAGCTTCAATATTGCATCCATGTTACAAACAAGGATGGAAGAACTGGAATCCTTCCTTTCATTGAATATTTCCCTGTCTTGTTGCGTTCATTAGGCTGAGGTCCCTGAAGTGAAGGAACCGTTCAGCTCTCAGGTTGCAGGAGCTAAGGATGCTGAGAGTTAGATATTTTGCATTTTGCCGAAAATGCGCTATTGAGACCAATGCGTGCACCCTGACCTGCTCAAGGGTTCAATTGAACCTTTTCAGGAGAGGGAATATCAAGATCAGACATAGACAGAACCACACGCAAAGGATCACTGAAACACACCCTCGATCTCGATCAAACATGCACATACATGCAGAAGCACATCCACACCAACAAACTCACTTACACATACACACAGAACACATACCTATACACAGAAATACAGTCAAAGTGAGATATAGGAACATACTGACAAACAAAAGCACACATAAACGTACACACATGCACAGTTGCACAATAATACCATCAATCTGAAACGTGGGAACACATCAACACACAAACTACAGCAACATTCCAGCACCCTCACAACACACAGGAATGAAAACAGAGTGCAGAAGGGGGCACATCTTCTCACACATGCGCGTGCACACATATGCACCCAGAAAAACAGCCATACTGAGACACACCCATGTATGGAGAGAGTGCACACACATCCACACACAAAGAAATGCAGTCCTACTGATGATTTAGAGATGCGGTTGTTGGACTGGGGTGTACGAATTTTTAAAAATCACACAACGTCAGGTTCTGGTCCAACGGGTTTGTTTGGAAGCACTAAATCCAGAGTACTGCTCCTTCAACACGTGGTGAAATTTCGCAGGCATAGTGAGAAATCGGAACAAATATACACACGCTCACACACACGCATGCGTACACACACCCACCCACCCACCCACACACACACACACACACACACACACACACACACAGACACGTATGCACACACAAATACAGAAAGGAACGCATTATGTTCATGTCAAATGCACACATATACACACACAGAGAAATGCAGTCATACTGAGAAAAAGGAACACATCTCCACACAAAGAATAACACCTACAGCCCCACATACATTTATAAAAGAATTCAGCGTAATCGTCATTAAACACCAACTTGCAAGAACTGACAGTAACGTCTTCGGCACACACACAAGCACATCCAAATACAGTTACTGAACCATAACTACAATGAGATATAGAAGAGTGACACTCAGAAACAGAGACACACCCACAGAGAGGCACAGAGAGTTCCTACTGTGGGCACAGAAAAACCTTGACACAAGGACAGACAGCCAGACACAGTCTGATCAACGCACTCACCTGCTTGAACATGAAAACAGTCAGGTAGAGACACACCCCGCACTCCAACATTATTACCATGCTGTGCTGCAAGCGTCAAAAGTGAACAAAGTGTTGGGGTTTGGATGTAGGCTTATTGGCTTTGTAGTCAAGAGTCAAGTCAAGTCAAAGTGCCCCTGCCTGAAACGTCGATTGTCCTGCTCCTCGAATGCTGCGTGGCCAGCTGTGATTTCCAGTATTCATAGAATCTTGACTTAAATCTCCAGCATCTGGAGTCCTCAACTTCTGCTGAATGGCTTTGTACACGAGTGAACCTTTGTTTACATTTGATGCTTGCAGCACAGCATGGTAATCATCTAGCCTTAAAGGTTATTTGTAGAGTTCTGGAATTTTCGATTGAAGAAGAAAAAGTAATGGAGAAAGCATTAATTTCACATCAATCATTTTTGTAATTACTTTTAGTTCTTCTATGACACAGGAACTCAGTGGATATGTAGATCTGTGCTCATGCGAAAGAAATGCGAGTTTTTGTAAATTAGACTGCCTAGGGATGAAAGTGTTGTGTTGGTCCCAGACAGAAGTGTTGGGACAAGGAAAAGCTCTGAAGCAATTGTTTAAAGCCGAGTACATTTACACTCAGGTATACCGTAGCTCCAGGAAGACGTTTGCTATAGTGTCAGTTTAGAAGTAGCAGTCACAAATCATTTAGCCAAGTGATAGATACACGGATTCTGATGTGAATATTACACAAAGAACAAAGAAAATTTCCAGCTCAGGACCAGGCCCTTCGGCCCTCCAAGCCTGATCCGATCCAAATGTACTGTCTAAACCTGTTGGTCAATTCCGAAGCATTTGTACCCCACTGTTCCACACCTACTCATGAATTTGTCCAGATGCATCTTCACCGAATCTGCCGTGCCTGCCTTTACCACCTCTGCTGGCAACGCGTTCCAAACGACAACCACCCTCTTTGTGAAGTACTTGCCGCGTGTTTTCCTCTTAAACTTTGCACCTCTCACCTTGATAGCATGACCTCTCGTTATTGAATCCTTCACCCTGGGAAATAGCTTGTCTCCGTTCATGATTTTGTAAAGCTCAGTCAGGTTCCCCTCAATCTCTTTTTTTCAAGTGAAAATAAAACTAACCTCCTCAACCTCTCTTCATAGTGAGCACCTTCCATACCAGGCAACATCCTCGTAAACCTTCTCTGCACCCTCTCCAAAGCGTCCACATCCTGTTGGTAATGTGGCGCCCAAAACTGTACACAGTATTATTCATGCAGCCGAACCAATGTCTTGGATAATTTTAACATGACTTGCCAGTGCTTATACTCAATACCCCGTCCAATTAAGGCAAGCATACCATAGAACAGAGAACATAGAACATAGAAAAATACAGCGCAGTACAGGCCCTTTGGCCCTCGATGTTGCTCCGATCCAAGCCCACTATCCTCCATAAGACTATCCAATGCCCGTTTAAATGCCCATAAAGAGGGAGCGTCGACCACTACTACTGGCAGAGCATTCCATGAACTCACGACTCGCTGAGTAAAGAATCTATCGCTAACTTCTGTCCTATACCTACCACCCCTTAATTTAAAGCTATGCCCTCTCGTAATAGCTGAAAAAGGTTCGCATGTTCAACCCTATCTAAACCCCTAATCATCTTGTACACCTCTATCAAGTCACGCCTAAACCTTCTTTTCTCCAAGGAAAACAGCCCCAAGTGCCTCAGCCTTTCCTTATACGATCTTCCAACCATACCAGGCAACATCCTGGTAAACCTCCTCTGTACCAGTTCCAGTGCCTCCACATCCTTCCTATAGTATGGCGACCAAAACTGCACACAATACTCCAGATGCGGCTGCACCAGAGTCTTATACAACTGCAACAAGACCTCAGGACTCCGGAACTCAATTCCTCTACCAATAAAAGCCAGTACACCATATGCTTTCTTCACAGCATCATTTACCTACAATGCAACTTTCAGAGATCTGTGTACATGGACACCAAGATCCCTCTGCTCAACCACACCACCAAGTATCCGACCATTAGCCCAGTACCCCATATGTCTTCTTGACCACTCTATGCAACTCTGCAGCAACCTTCAGGATACAATGGACCTGGACTCCCAGATATCTCTGGCCATCAACTTTTCGCAAGGCTCTTCCAATTGTTGTATAATTCGCTCTAGAATTACACTTACCTTAATGCATCACCTCACATTTGTCTGGATTGAAAGTCATCTGCCACTTTTCTGCCCAACTCTCCAGTCTATCTATATCCTCCTTATTTTCTGACAGTCCCTTATGATTTCTGCTACTCCACCAATCTTTGTGTCATCTGTAAACTTGCTGATCATAACAACAGTGCCCTCTTCTAGATTATTTATGGATATTTCAAACAACAGTGGGGACAGTGGTTAGCACTGCTGCCTCATATCACCAGAGACCCGGGTTCATAATCCCGCCTCAGGCAACAGTCTGTGGAGAGTTTGCACATTCTCACCGTGTCTGCGTGAGTTTCCTCCTGGTGCTCCGGTTTCCTCCCACAGTCCAAAAATGTGCAGGTCAGGTGTATTGGCCATGCTAAATTGCCCATCCTGTTAGGTGAAGGGGTAAATGTAATGGGTCTGGGTGCGTTGGTCTTCGGAGGATCAGTGTGGACTTGTTGGGCTGTTTCCACACTGGAAGTAATCGACAAATCTATAAAACTGACCCCTGAGGAACATCACTGGTCAGGTTTCTCATTTCGAAAAACTTCCTTCAACTCCGACTCTCAGTCTCCTGTTGCTCAAGCAGTTCTTTACTCACCTAGCTAGAACACCCTGCACACCATGTGACTTCACTTTCTCCATTAGCCTACAATGGGGAACCTTATAAAATGCCTTACTAAAGTCCATTTATATGACATCAGCAGCCCTCCCTTCATCTAACAACTTGGTGACTTCCTCAATGAACTCCATTAAGTTGGTAAAGCAGGATCTCACCCGCACAAAACTATGTTGCCGATCACTGAAAACTCATTCTTTTCTAAATATAAATAGATTCTGTCTCTAAGTAACCTCTCCAGTAACTTCCCCACCACCGACGTCAAGTTCACTGGTCTGAAGTTACTGATCTGTACTACTACCCTTCTTGTACCGGGGGACAACATGAGCAACCCTCCAGCCCTCCAGCACCTCAACTGTATTTAAGTTTTCCCCAAAGATATCTGTAAGGGCTCCAGCTATTTTCTCTCTCACCTCCCGTGGGATAGATCCCATCCGATTCTGTTGATTTATCCACCTTAATAACCTCTAGCATACCCAACACATCTGCCCTACTTATGCCAACGTGATCCAGACTAATCAAACTTCTATCTGTAATCTCAAGATTCATCATGTTCCTCTCCTCAGTGAACAATGACACAAAGCAATCATTCAGAATCTCACCCATTCTCTCAGGTTTGGCACGCAGCCTTCCTTCCTTATCTTTTAAAGGACCAATCCTTTCCCTAGTTACCTGCTTGCTTCTTATATAAGAATAAAATACATTGGGATTGTCCCTAATACTGCTTGCTAAACCTATTTCATGACCCCTAATACTCTTGATTGTTGAAGACTTGTCCTACTCTTCCAACATTCCGCCAGGGCCCGTTCTGTTCTTAACTGCCTCGACCTTATGTACGCTTCCCTTTTCCTCTTGGCGCGTTGTACAATTTCTCCTGTCATCCATGGTTCACGAATTGTATCCTTCCTATCCTTTGCCTTACCACGGGACATGGCTATCCTGCATTGCACGTAACCGAAGACTCCAGTGTAATTTAGCATGGCCAACCAACCTCACCTGCACATTTCTGGATTGTGGGAGGAAACCGGAGCACTCTGATGAAACCCACGCAGACACTGGGAGAATGTGCAAACTCCACACAGTCAGTTGTCTGAGGTGGGAATTGAAGCCGTGTCTCTGGCGCTGTAAGACAGCAGTGCTAACCACTGTGCCACGGTGCCAAACATTATGGGAATTGTTTTCTTTGGAATGTCACTGAGAGTCGTGTTATGTATATAGTTAAAAATCGTGTCCTTTTGTTTCATTGATACATTGTTTTGAGATTAAAGAGAGTTATGCAATATACTGCGTGTCATTGCCTTTGAATCTGTGTTATAGGTGCGAAGTTTGGTTTATTCTAGTTTGTCGTCATTTCTTTTGCAATAAATTCTGTTTTGATGAGGAAATAATATTTGCGGCGTTGTGTGTTTACTTTCAACAAGAGATCACTTTGTTAAATTAAAACAAATAAGGTTATCATCCATCAAGAATGGTTTCTGACGAGGATCTGGCGTGTTCTGTAATTAATCAGCTTGTGCTGGAACAGAAGTGAGGCGATTAAACACTTGACGAACTCCCGAGGAACTGATAGACTAACCCCACTCTTCAAGCACATTGCACCCCAACAATATTCGTCCAGATCCATTATATGCCCCAAACATTGATCAGGCATGCACAATGAGATGTAATTCCATATTACCCCTTCCAAAGTTACTACTCTCTCACTCAGCACCAGATCCAATGCAAAGCAAATTCCCTCAGCCCCTGCCAGATCTGTAACAGTGGAACTACATGAGACACTGGCTGGCTCACACAAATGCAGCTTAGTGCAAATTACTGGTCATCACCGAGGAGAAATTGATAACTGCAGATGCTGGAGATAAGAGTCGAGAGTGTGATGCTGGAAAGGCACAGCAAGTCAGGCAGTATCCGATGAGAAGGAGAATCGACGTATCGGGCATGAACCATTCAGTGGATTATCAATTTAAAGGTTCATTGTCTCTGATATGATATAACGTAATAGAGAGTCAGGGGGATGTGTTTTTTTATCATATCATATTGTACAATGGATTGGAGCTGTTCGACTCACTAATTGCAGTAGTAATCTGCCTGTTTTGTTTTGTATTGTTTATTCATAAAATATAAACAAGCACATTCCAAAACTATTTGAGTCAGCTAATGCAGACAATACAGTAAAAAGTCACATCTCCCTATTTGCATTTTCCATTATTTGGTGACTGAATGTCAGCCAAATTCGAACATTTGGTAAACTTGACAAGGAATTGATCACTTTCCAAAACAAACTGTTTGGGATTCAATGAGTTAACAGATCCTTAGTTTATCATTGCAGAGACAAGTTAGATCATTTTTTGCACCTTCACTGATGAAACAAACCTTTCTCAGCTCTGTAAGCAATGTCCGCCAGATAATTACATCTTCTCATGTGCAACAACTCATGTTTTTGTAATATAGTGAGGAGACGATTCGAGGTCATCCTTATTCGAAGACGGGAAAAGATTGTGGCTGTGAGAGATGCTCCAATATTTGGGGTATTTTAGTTGTCAGCGTAGACTTCCACAAATTTCGGGAATAGTCATTATTATTTTATGAACTGTTGTATTGTTTTGGAAATTTAGGGAAAAAAGATCAAAGCAACACAATGTAAATAAAGGAGGAGCTTGTGTGGGAGAGTTCACAGCACAGGAGTAGGTATATTTATGGTTTTTAAGTGTTGTCTTGCTGAGTGTTTTTTGTGTAAATCTACAAATTGAGTTGCGTGGTTTCTTTTTGGTTTTAGGCTTGATTGAGATCTATCACTTGATTAAAATGTAAAAGTATAAAGCTTAGGCACTGCATTAGCCGTGAGCACTTCCTTTAGAGCAGTAAGGTATGGCATTTTCTGGGCGTGTAGATTATTAGGGTGCGAAGATGGCCTTTAGTGGAGTGATGTACTCTACCTGTTGGATGTGGGAGATGAGGGAGAGCTTCCAAGTCCTGATGATTATGTGTCCAGTAAATATGTTTGGTTGGAAAACCGATAATATCGCATCGATTTGTTGGAGCAGCATTTAGAGACAATGAGGAATTTTCAGGAACTCGGCGGTCTGATGGATGGCAGCGACAGGAGCGAGTGAAATAAACCTGACACGATCAAGCAGATGTGTTATCGCTAGGAAAGGCAGGAGAGGGGTACATTTACCGCAGGAGTCTACGGTAGCCATGTGTATTTTAAACCGATATGCTGTTTAGGAAAATGTAGCGAGTGATGGACACGAAGGAGAATGTATCACTGACAGCCAAGTTTCTGGTACAAAGACTGGCTCTAATGTAATTCGGGTTATGTCAGGTTCGAAGTGATCAATTGTGACCAGGGACTCTTTCCTCAGAGGCAGAGACAGACATTGCAGTGGACAAGAGTGCCTGTTGCCTCATTGGTGCAGATTATTCACAAAGAGGAGCGATACCTGCAGGAGGTCTTTGTGTACATTGGAACTAGCAACATAGGAAGGATAAAGGAGGAAAATCTGAACGGGGAATATAAGATGTCAGGCAGGAATTTTAAAGGAGGCCCTTGGGGGTAGTAATATCTGGATTACTCTAGTTGTCACGAGCGAGTGAGTAGAGAAATAGGAAGATATAGCAGATGAATGCATGGCTGAGGAGCTGGTGCAGGGCAGAAATGTTCACATTTTTAATCATTGGAATAATTTTTGGAGTAGAAGATACCTCTATGACAAGGACGGATTGCACCTGAATTGGAAGAAAACTAATTTACTTGCAGGGAGACTTGCTCGTGATGTTCAGGAATATTGAAACTAGTAATATTCGTGTGTCTCTGAGTGTCATTGTATTATTGTGGGAGTGTGGGGTGTCTCTGCCTGACTGTGTTCATGTTTAAGCAGGTGAGTGTGTTGATCAGAATGTGCTTGGCTGTCTGTACGTGTGTCAAAGTCTTTCCGTGTCCACAGTAGGATCTCCCTGTGCCTCTCTGTGGGTGTGTCTCTGTTTCTGAGTGTCACTCTGTACATATCTCATTGTGCTTGGAGTTTAATAAGTGTATTTGAAAGTGCTTGTGTGTGTGCCGAAGAAGTTACTGTCAGTCCTTGCAGGTTGGTGTGTAATGACGCTTACACTGAGTTTTTCACATGTGTGTCTGGGGCTGTAGGAGTGATTCTTTGGGTGGAGATATATTCCTACAACTCAGTATGACTGCATTTCTCTGTGTGTATATGTGTGCATTTGACATGTACATAATGTTTTCCTTTCTGTATTTGTGTGTGCATACGTGTGCTTGTGCGCGCGTGTGTGTGTGTGTGAGCGTGTGTAGATTTGTTTTGATTTCTCACAATGCCTGCTAAATTTCACCAGGTGATGAAGGAGCAGTACTCTGCAATCTAGTGCTTCCAAATAGATTTGTTGGACCAGAACGTGACGTTCTGAGATTTTTAAATTTGTGCACCCCAGTCCAACAACCGCATCTCTAAATCATCAGTATGACTGCAATTCTTTGTGTGTGGATGCGTGTGCATTCTGTCCATACATGGTTGTGTCTCAGTATGCCTGCTCTTCTGGTGTGTATGTGTGCACGCACATGTGTGAGTAGCTGCGCCCCCTTCTGCATTCTGTTTTCATTCCTGTGTGTTGTGAGGGTGCTGGAATGTTGCTGTAGTCTGAGTGTAGATGTATCCCCACGTTTCAGATTGATGGTCTCATCGTTTCTCTGTGCATGTGTGTACGTTTATGTGTGCTTTTGTTTGTCAGCATGTTCCTATAACTCACGTTGACTGTGTATAGGTATGTGTTCTGTGTGTACGTGTAAGTGAGTTTGAGGGTGAGGGCGTGTTTTTATATGTACGTTTTTGTTTGCGCGAGAGTGTGGGTGTGTTTCGGTGATTCTTTGGGTGTGGTTCTGTCCATGCCTGATCATGATATTCTCTCTCCTGAAAAGGTTCAAGTGAAACCTTGAGCAGATAACGGTGCACACAATGGTCTAAATCGCGCATTCTGGCAAGCTGGGAAATAACTAACTATCAGTATCTGTAGTTCCTGCACCCTGACAGCTGAACTGTTCCTTCAGTTCAAGGACCTAAGCGTAATGAATGAAACAAGACAGTGAAATATTCAATGAAAGGAAAGATTCCACTTCTTCCATCCTTGTTTGTAACATGGATGCAATATTGAAGCTGGTTGTGTCCATACATTAATATTGTTGCGTATTAGATCATTAGGTCATATAGTGTGGGAGCAGAATTAGGCCATTCATCCCAACCATTCGTTCTGACATTTCGACATGAGGGAATTCTATTCTCCTGCATTCTCCCCAAAACTTTTGATTCCCTGATCAATTAGGAACACATACATCTCTATTTTTAATAAATTTGTTATAGACCAGGCCAGACCCTCTCAAAACATTTCAAGATTGTAGCCCAAACCCTAACTTTTCTGAGCTAACTTGTTTTGAGCAGGTATACAGTGGATATTCCAGGAGTGATGGAGCTGGTCAATATTCCTCGGATTGAAATAAAACAGAATTTATTTCCAGAGCACCAAATGAAGCACAAACAAAATGTAACAGAATACAGAATAACGTAACCTGTGTGAAAGCGAACAGACTGTCTCAACTTAATAATTGTTCTCAATTACTGCACAAATCCCCATAAACACCTCTTGGCAATACAGGTAAAATCAAACACAGGGTCTGACAAGAGATGTCGGAGAGAGATTCAGCATGGAACAATTACTTTCATGTAGCTGTTCCTTTCACCAGCAGTCTGAAAGATTGCCTGCACATTAACACCAAACCAAACGAAACAAGACCAGAGTACTGCTGAGCTGTGAGAATTGGCCACTCCCTTTCATTTTATACTTTTTTCACTTGAAGCCCTTTTGCTGGAGGCAGTGTCTATGAGATATCATGAAGTTGACCCTAAAACCCATTAAACTAGGCACCACAGAACCTCTGCATTTACTAATATTCTTAGAAACAAAAGACCATTAAAGGAACAGCATCATCACACACTCAATGTGCTAGTCTCCACAGTCCTCTGCGGTAATAATTTCCACAGATTAAACATTCCTTCGATGAAGAAATTCATGCTCATCTAAGTTCCAAATGTCGTCCCTTCACTCTGAGGCTATGCCCTCAGGTCCGAGTCTCTCTTACATGCGGAAACAGCTTACAAGCAGAAGCTGAAACGGGTGGACTCTTCACGAAAGTAAGTACAATGCTGGACTGAGGCTGTGAATGACAGTCTCTCGGATTGTTTAGAATTGTTGAACTGGACCATGTTAAAGCACTCAGCAGAAAACCTGAATAAGTGAACATCGCCATCACGGACATCTTTAGCAAATGCATGGAGGACTGAGAGTTGAAGAAGTCAATCCGTGTGTTTCCTAAATGACGATGTTGGTTCAACCAGGAAATCCACTCCCAACTGAAGACCAGAAGGCAACATGCAAGTGGGAAGAGCCAGACCTAAACAGGAATCCAGATCTAACCTCTGCAAGTCCAGCAGACATGCCAAGAGGGAGTACCAGACCACAAGAAAGGCACACACGAACAAAACAGACACCCGCTGCCTATGGCAAGGCCTAAGGAAGCTTACAAGACGCGAAATTAATCAATGAACAGTAGCGGACAAAGACACATCACTCTCTGAGACGGTCAATGCTTTCTGTGTGTGAAACAAGCAGAATGCCAGAGGCGCAGTGACTTCTGCTCCAAGAGCCCCTGACACATCTGTTCAATTGTTCACGACCGCACATGTCAGAAAAGTTTTCCTGAAAAGTTGGAAAAGTTTTCCAAGGAAAGTGATGGGGCCTGGATGCAGTCTCTGGCCGTGCACTTCGATTCTGTATGGGCCAACTCGCCGATGTATTCACCGAATTATTCAACATCTCCATCCAACAAGTGGAAGTCTCCATTTTTTTCAAGAAGACCACCACCATCCCCATACCTAAGAAGCACATGTAATGTGCCAACTTGTCTTCCATATATTTTTGCGTCTTCTGCACATTTGGCAACAGTGCAATCACTTCCTTCATGCAAGTCCTTCATGCACACATTATCCCATGTTTCACTTGTATAATATGCATTATGTAGGATTATATGTTGGTGCTATTTGTGTCTTTACAAATATTGTTGTTTATTAAAGCTGATTGTGTTTACATGTAATATTATTGTGCATTGGAGTATAAATATTGTTAGGATTGGAGATGTTCGAGTTTATACCCAAATATTGTCGCATATTAGAAATGTTCATGTTTGTATGTTTTTCCTGTTGTGTCTTGTAACTTTTCCTATTTATACATCAATGCTGTATTAGTTCATGTTAAAATAGTGCCTTTCTTCTTCCAACCAGCAATACTGTCTCTGACCATGTAGGGGTGCTGCTGAGGTTCACCGGCTCTTTGGGACGGATCTGCAATCCCAGCGTCAGCCAGAGGGTCTGCAGCACAGAGCATCAGTAGATCCACGTTTGCAGTTGTGGGGAATGATCAGGCAGGGGCACGAGGTCTCTGGTTATTGGAGAGTTAACACACATTCAGGATGGCGGAGTGGGGGTGGAGTGGAGGGTAATAGTTAACGAGCACTGGGGAAAGAAAAAGCGTTGAATTCGGATATAGACAGGGTAAAACGTTGTAATAGGGAGATAACTCAATGGAGAATAATGGGGAGAGAATTACATAGACAATAGGAGTGGGTTTGGTAGCGAGTTACAGGGAGAGAGCTTAATACAGGAATAGGGGACGGATAAAGAAAGAAAAGTTAGGGAAAGTAACTAAAAATAATAGGAGGAGAATTTTATTAGGAATAAGCGGGAGGATCCTGACTACAGGGACACAGGGAGTGGCTGACAACAGCGGAAGCTGTTGGAATTGTAATGTGGTCAGCCAGATGGATCTCATTGAAGATGAGTTTTCTGATTTGTGCTGATAACCTGGAACAATCAGGGAGTCCTGGCTGACAGATATGAACAGGATTTTCGGGGTTCTGCGGACTCCAGGAACCAGCTTTGGTGGAACGAAATTTATTTTTACAGCAACTGAACCCAATGATATTTCCTGGAAACCAACTTTGCTTTCCAAAACTTAAGCCATTCTTATGTTTTGAATCAAGTTTTTTTTTACCTGCACTTGAATGTTAGTTATGATGTCCATTCGTGTCTGATCTAGTCGAGTTATTTCTGTGCAGTAAAGGAGTCATTGCCTGCTAATCTTTGTTGAGACATACTGTGGACAAGCCGGTTTTGCAGCTTTATCAGTGTTAAAAGGCAGTTTAACCAGCTTTAAGCAGAATTGGACAATTTTCAAATGAAAATTAATTTTGTGATGTTGTTAGGATGAAAAAATCATTTTATTTCCACCTAAGTTAGTAAGAATATGTCTTAAGTGTGTCTTCCTGATAACAACTAGTTACCTCAGCCTGTTTTCAGTTTTCAGGTCCTCCTCTCCGGTCATTGATCGTTCCATGACCAAACCATATTATGGGAGGGCATAGATGAGACGTCCTGATGATGCCATTCGTTTCTTAATAAAGGGCTTTTGCTCGAAACGTCGATTTTCCTGCTCCTAGGATACTGCTTTACCTGCTGTGCTTTTTCAGCACCACTCTGAACTAAACAGATTAGATTAGTCCAATCAATAGGACGCTCGGGAATGACATAGTTCCCCCTTCACCTCCAAAGAACCAGGGGTAGGCAATCACACCTCCTCATCTTTATTTGTATGGAGCAGAAGCATTTAATGGGGAGAACCGATGTTGTCAACAGAAGTTATTAGCTTAGCAATAATACATTTAGTAATAGCAACGTCATCAAAGAGGCAAATTAAAACAATAGCAATATACTTGGCCAGACGTATCAACCAGTTGTACCATGAGCCAAAACCCAAATCTACCCATTCCGTGCCTTGTGTCATTTGAGTGAGGAAGGTATGGATGTTATCTACATGGTTGGTAATAATCTTGATGCTGTCAGTAACACCAACATACACTTGCCCTTTACTATGGCGAAATAAAGCATCCTCTTTGGCGAGTAGGTAATCGAGGGCGTACCAGTTTTGTTGGGAAGTTCAGCGTAATTCTGAGAGCATGTCCTAAGCTCTCTTGTTGCCCAAGAGATTGCGACCGCAAAACAGATAATTTCGTTTTAGATATCCAAAAATTCCACAAGATCCTCCAAACGAAAAAGTACTAAGAAATGCATAGTCCACAGAGTGAGCTTCTGTGTTACCAAAGCCTGATCACCCCTCCAATGCACGTAGAGTTCGGATAAAACTAAACTTTTGGCAGGGAAACCCCAACCTCAATCCCAGTATTTGGACAGGGAACCATAGTCGGGAAACGTGTCCCGAAAGCTGTAGCCCGGGGAATACCTATTTCATCAAGAACAAGTAAGTTCGTGGCTTTGCATTGACTGAAAAAAATGATAACCAGGTTTAATATAGATAATGGAGGGAGCTTGCAATCAGAAACAGGCCTGGCTTTGTGACTTCCCGGAATATATGCGTACGCCATGATTCCAAAGTGTGGTTGAGCTGAACGCTGAAGATGAAAGCTGCTCAATGTAAATGTGGTGCGTCTTTCGGTAAGAGATGTGGTTATTGTCCCAGACTGGTTCCGTAAATCCAAGAATGGGGAAGACGGAGCTGCCATGCGGAGTCTCACAAAGAAGGTTGAAGGTGCTGTTAACCATACCACAAAGGGCCTGAACACCAGTAATAACAGAGTTTCAGAGACACACTCCTCCCATCGGCATATGCATAGGGCTTTTGCCTGAAACGTCTTTTTCGCTCCTTGGATGCTGCCTGAACTGCTGTGCTCTTCCAGCACCCCTGTCCAGAATATGCATGAGTGCAAAGCCCCACAGGGGATCAGTCGCCTTTTGTCCATTTAATCAAGGTGCATGGAATAGCCTTGGACACATTGACGTAAATGTACCCCCATACCATTCTGCCGTTACAATTGGGATAGGCCACCACGGAGCAAGGCCAAAAGCAACTAGCAGGTGGGGATGATTAATAGTCAAATGATATATCATGTCCAGTAAACGACTTAGAAGCGTTTCATACTCCTGTGTTGGGATGGGGTGTAGGGGAGGGGAAAATTGTCCATGAGTCCTTTGCTGATGTGACGGCATAACAGACCACTTCATTCCGGCCAAATAGTTTATTGTGACTTTGAGGAAACATATTGTTCCTGAAAAATAATATTTCCCCATTTTCTCTTTTGAGACATGCCAATGTAGACCTCTTTGAATAGAGGACAGGCTTACTCGGGCCGCTCGTATCACAACTGAAATCAAACTGGCACACAACACCTTGATTTGTCAAATAAACGAAGTGTCCAATCTTCTTGATGCAGTTGACCATTGCAACAATCATTCTTGGTAACTTTCTATGCATCAAAAGAATCAGTCTCTCGGCACAAGAAGATACAGTCTCTGTTTGCTCAAGGTCGCACCGGTAAACCGTCCGTTCTTGAGCACCAATGCCGACGAAGATGAGTCCATACAGCAAGTTAAGTTCGATTTTCATCATCAACCTTCTTTCATGTGGCTCGACTGATGACCATGCAATGATGGAGGTGCCCGGCGATCTTTTCAGCAGGAGGGGTTGTGAGGAGAGCCTGGAAGGGCCCCTTTCCATCGAGTTTGGAGGCCGCAGCGTGTACATTATAAAAGAGTATAAACCATTCTCTCCTTGCCCAAGGGTATCCAAGAACAAAATCCCCATTTTCAAATCGGGTCGGTAAGGCAGACCTCGGCTCGGATTCCGAGTAGAATCTAAATTCTTGATTTATAGCGTTTTTGGTTAACCCTGTTTGTATATTCCTCAGCCTTAGTAGCCTTACATTGTATCTCATATCACTTTTGTTTTTTCATCTACCCATTCACAACAGCTTTTGGGAGTTCCATTTGTTATACATACATCTATCCCCAATCACATGCAAACTCCCCTCAACTGGCCAGTAAAGTATTTTTTCCATTCTTCAGTTAGCAACAAATTAATGCAGCCATTCTTCAAGTTTAACAATAGGCAATGATACAGATCACTGACAATATGTAAAAGAACAAAACCAAGTGATCCTGACAATTAATTCTGCGTTATTGATTCGGGGTTAATTCAATTAATTACATAAAAGTAGTAAACAAAATAATCATTATCTTTAATTCAGAGCTGAAAATTAAACAAGTGACTAAGACATTTTATAAGTCATCAATATAAACTGGAAATTCATTTATTCAATATTCAATATTTAAAATGTAAAATGTATACCGTTTCCAACTCTGAAATCCATTATAATGACCTGGTTCTAGTCCTTCAATTTAAATCCCAGATTAGGTTCCTTAAGCAGTCCTGACCAGTCAATGTTCATTTACAATGCTATTGGCCGTGAAATGACCGCTGCTGCGTTAAAAGGTCTTGTCTACTCACATGGTAACAAGAAAAACTTATAATGCTCGAATAATGGCCGAAACCAAAGACGCAGGTATTAACCATAGGATGTTAATTTTGTTACATGTTTTATCACAACTTAATTTTGCAATGAAATTTCAATTGTCATTAAGGATGGGGAATTGATATCAAATAAAGTTATGAATGGCACACCATAATCATGAATGAAACATGGCAGAATTAAAATTAAGTGGAATCAACGAGTCTGAAACAAAAGTTAAATCTGCTAGTATCATTTTCTGAAAACTATACTGTTTATTTGGGATACCTTGGATCTTCCAGTTTTACAAAATGTAACGAAATTAAATAAGGCTCATGCAATTCCTCCACTCAATGAGCAAATGTTAAAATCTGAAGTGGTTTTCCTCCATGTCATGCTGAGATTAGAAATAAAATTGAGCAGAGAGCTGCTCTAATCTCAGAACAGAATGATTCTGCACCAGAGGCGTAGATTTAGTGTTATTGCTATCCTTCATTCGGTGAATTCTTTCATTAGTACTTCACGTCGGGTTGAGAGTGGTGAAAATGATCTTTGTCCGTTGCATGAAATTATGGAGAATTTGAGAGCAAGTTTATATTGATGTCAAATGATGCAGAATCAACTATGAGTCTCGTTCTCTCTCACACACGCACACACAGACTGACACACACACACACACACACACACACACACACACAGTGGCACATAGTCTCTTAAACAAGTATGCGAGAATTGCATAACTGGCCAGCTTTCTTTTTTAAAATACAACGAAAGCAGCAACCACCCTCTATATTCCATAAACAAAGAACAAACAGGAAAACAAACAGAACAAAACCACAGCAGACAAACAAGACAAAGCAGCAAAGCAGGACAAAGCGAGCTGGAAAGATAAAATAGAGAAGATAACCTCAACTTAAAACTTTCACTAATCAACATCCCGACAATGAACAACAAGACGAATGATTTCTGCGAACTTTCTCGACATTCTAAAACCTTAGCAGTTTTGTCATAATCTATCGCCATACTTCTTACTTTCATCTTTCACAGAACAATTTGCGAATCAATTTCGACAACACCAATCCGACTCCCTGGGGTCCCCCTGCCCTAACTTTTGAGAGTGGCCGAATCTATTCACAGATCACCGACCTGTTAGTGGGAGTCGCGACATCCTGGAGTCCCCGATTCCATTAGGTCCCAGACACCTCTCTTTCAGTCCGGCTGGACTGTGATGCAAAGCAGCGAGGTGTCGGATTAACTACGACTTGAATGAGAAGGAAACCAAATGGGTAAAAATATTTGTGTCTGGCTGGCTTAATCCTCTGAAGTCAACTGCTGCCCACAATCCATCCGTGCCGAGTCCGAGTCACAGCACCAGATGCAGATCTGGGCCCCTGGTGCCAGTGCCAGGGCGGGGGTGTGTGGTGGTATGTCTGTTCCGCCATCAGAAGAGCATTATTATTATTGCTTAAATGAAGAGCAATAGTGAGACGGATAATTAGGGAGTAATAGGGAGAAAATTGAATACAGAGTGGAAGTTATTGATTATCTTGTGTCCTTTTTCCATAGATTGGCTGCAATGGAGAGTAATTATGACCAACCTCAACGGAAAGTATTAGTGACAGGATTAAACAGAGAGTGACATAGAGGGCTGAAAACAAAGCTTAAAAATGCGTTGCTGGAAAAGCGCAGCACGTCAGGCAGCATCAAAGGAGAAAGAGAATCGACGTTTCAGACATAAGCCCTTTTCCAGCAACACCTTTTATAGCTCTGATCCCCAGTATCTGCAGTCCTCACTTTCTCCAAGCTGAATACAAAGGAAAAGCGATGGGTAACTGCAAGGAAATAGAAAAGATCAAATGTAGATAATGATTGGGTTGTGCAAAGAATCATAGTAGAGGCTAAATCCAGACAAATAGGGAAAGGGGTAAATACAAGGTCGTGAACAGAGGGTTGGAATACGGACAAAGGCTTAAATCCAGAGAGAGAGAGAGAGAGAGAGAGAGAAATTGTAAGACAGAGTAATCGGGAGATAATTAAACACTGGGGAAGAGAGTGGATTGCGTACAGGATAATATTGATGATTAAATACTAGGGACTAGAGAAAGGATGACATGCAGAGTTAGGGAGATAATTTCCTTCTTTAGTCAGTGTTGTGGGGAGGAGTACTGCCTTCCTGTAAGCTGTCAACAAATGGTCTCATCACTTCAAATTCAATAATGAGCCTTGCTCACACACTGTCCATTGACACAATTAGCTGCCTCCCTGTTGCATTGCCTTCAAGGATCACTTCTGTCCTCCTCACCGACTGTTCCTCATTCCCTATATAATTGGAATTGAACGTCACACAAATTCCCTCTCCTCACACCTACCCTTACCGGCATGCCTTGATTTTTTCAAGTCCAACAAGTGTGGACTGACGTAATGCCCATCGACTGTTCTTGCCCACTTGAGAGGGGATGAATCGCATTCTGCTGGTGCCATTTCCCATTTCAAAAATGAGTGAAATTGCCTCCTCCAATTCCTCTGTTACAGGTTAAAGAAGGGGTTTTGTTTTTCTTCATTCAGGGATAAGGGCATTGCTGGCTTGCATCAGTATTTATCACCCATCCCCAATGGCTTAGAGCGCAGGTCAGTGTCAATCACATTGGTATACGTCTGGAGTCACATGTAGCAGTGAACAGGAAAGGATGGCATTTCCCCTCTCTGAACCGGTCATCATGAGATTCTTAAATCCAGACTTTTATGGAATTCAAATGACGCCATCTGCTGTGTGTCTGTGTCCGAAAAACATTACCTGGGTCTGTGGATTGACAGTCCAGTGATAGTTCCACTGGGCCATTGCCTCCAACTTCTGAATGACCTCCTGTGCAACAAGCTAGAGAAGGGGCTGAACAAAACCAAAGGAACTGCAGAGTCTATATCAGAAACACAAACAGAAATTGATGTTCATTCAAACAATTCATTATCAGCATCAATCTTCGATCTCATCCCAGTCAGACATCCTGACAACCCAGGCCTAAACGTGAGCCAAACTTCCATCGATGGACTCCATTGGACCCTTGGCACCTCGGTAATGACACCCAAAAACTTCTTCCGTCAAGCAGAAGCTACAGAAACCTGACCATAAACAAACAGTTTCAGGAGCATCTTCTGCCCAGACGTAATCAGAAAATTGAATGGATTCTCTTGACTCAAGTAATGCTGATCTTTCTAACGATGACCTCTCTTGTAATCCCTGCGCAATGTAACCTGTATGCCTCTGTCAACATCTTTTGTTCTGCACATCATTGCTTCGTATGATCTCCCTGCACTGCTCATAAACAAAGCTTTTCAGTGCATTTCCGGACACGCCACAATAAATTAATCGAATTGAATCAAATCAAACTCATCCATGCCGATCAGATACACTCAATTGTCTCATTTGACCCATGTCCCTCCAAACTCTTCCTGTTCATATACCCACAGGGACTTTACAAAGGAGAAGGTGAACACTGCACCAGAAATGATGGGGAGCAGAGGTGATAGGTCCTTTACTGACTTTTTGGTATTTGCATTCTTTTAATGAAATGGGCTTCGAGCTGTGAACTGGGAACTGTTTGCTGAGAGTAACTTGTGGCCTTTGGTACCGCTTGTGGGTAAAAGAACTGACTAAACAATCTTTGTTTGTTTGTGGAGCCAGACCTTAGGGAGAATTGTCCGATCTGTCTGGATTAAAAGGGTTTCTACTGACACCACGACCACCGGGAAGAACATTCTGAAGATCGGCAAATCCCTCTTTGCCAGTCGATATGATATGAAGTGCACAGATAGCGCAGTCGCACAGTTGTTCCTGTCTTGTATTACAGAGGTCTTAGTCAACAGCACACGGCAGAGTCTCGACCAGCCGTTTCCTCTGAAGAAGCTGACCAACACCCTCAAATCCTTAGGAAAGAGTGCAACATCCAGAAGTGATGGCTGCCCATCTGAGTTGTTTTCACCTCTGTGGCACTTGATTGGCCTGGACCTCTGGAAGTGGATAACTGTATGCTTTGAACAGGTAGCCTGTGTGAATACAACAGGAAAGTTATCATCGCTCTCATCTACAGTTAGAAGGGGCACAGGGAGGACTGACGACCGGTTACACTTCAAAATGCAAATTACAGAATCCTGCCTGAGACTATCGCCAACTACGTCAGGTATGCTGTGGGATCAATGATTCACCCTGAGAAAGCCTGTGGTGTACTTGGCAGAATGATGTCTCAGAGTCTCGCACTCCTCAGTGATGTAATTGTGTGAGACAGTAAGGTTGGCAACCTGCCTTACCAGCCTGAACCAGGACAAGGCCATTTCCAAGAAATTGCATACAAACTCGTGGGATGTACTCTCCAAAACTGGCTATTGCAACGAGACATGCAATTGGATGCGACAGCTCTCCATCAACAGCGTTAGTACAGTCTGAGGAAATGGGTGGGAATCAGAAAGTTTCCCGAACAGTCCTGGAATCAGTCAGCCCCGCCCATTGTCACCTTTTCCTGTTTGATTATTGTCCGAGAGTTGACTGAATTAGTGTTGTGATTGATTAAGATGCTTCATGCTCTTCAGCCATTCCCTATCCACTGATGACTCAGTCCACGTTTGCCCATTTATGCATCAATTACTTGTTGTTCTTTTTAGTTAGCTTCAGGGTTCTGAGTTTCAAATTAAATTTCTTCATTCTCCAGCTTATTCAACAATTTGAGCATTTTATGGGCATTCTTCCAAATACAACAATATTGTGACATAATGCTATCTCATTGTTTTCGTAATTTTTGGAAATATATAACAGATTGCTACATGCTTTCATCTGTGCTCCTGTGCCAATCCAATGCTATGTGACGTAATAAATTAGTCCTTTCAATGTGCCTTCTGGCTTTCAGTTCTTGGGCGGAAGTGAACTGTTCAAAAATATTGATGTATTCTTGCAGTCTATTTCAGAACAAACACCTCGCACATCATCATAAAGACAAAATAAAATAACTTTTTTTTCGATCCAAACTATGTTATTGAGCATCTCCCGAAAATGAAGAAAAAAACTTGCTGGAAATAACTCTGTCCCTAGATCTGTGAGGTAGGGGATAGAGGTTTGATCCTGAAGACCAGGATTCAGAAGCATAAGATCTGAACACATTCAGAGTGTGATCCTTTTGCTTTTCTCTTTCAGTGACAGATTGTCTACTTCCAATGGCCAGCTTACTTTCTCTCCTAAATGAGTTTGATACCAGATTCCCAATCCTCTGACAGGTCTGATTAAATATTCTACAACAACAGTCGTATATCTCCCCAGCTGGGTAGCAATCCCCATTCAAATAAAACAAAACAATCACAATGTATTCAGGTCATACCAGCCTGAGAAATATTTCCAATAGCTGAGATGCCCAAAGCTCTTCCTCATTGAACCAATGTTTTCAGCCATACCTTCTTCGGCCTAATGAGCATTCGGAGTCACCCATGGACCAGCTTTTCAATTTCTTGCCCGATTGTTAATCCGCATAAACAGAAACTCATTTCTTTTTCCCCCTGGTAATGATTGTCATGAAGTGGGGTAGCTGGATCATACTGGATATAAAATCCCTGACTGGGGCCATTAGTCTGTGTCAGTCAGGGAAACCAGGCTGATTCTGAAGGGTAAATGTCAGGGACACTGAGATGCTGAGTACCTGACTCAGTGACAGGCTTCTGTCAAAGGCTCGTCTTTTGTAAATAAAGAGTGCAGGAGGGTTTCCTGACACAATATGTAGACAGGCCAACAAGAGGTGAGGTCATACTGGATTTGTTTCTAGGTAATGAACCAGGCCAGGTGTTAGACTTGGAGGCAGGTGAGCACTTCGGCGACAGTGACCACAACTCGGTGACTTTTACTCTAGTGATGGAGAGGGATAAGTGTGCACTGCAGTGCAAGAGTTATAGCAGGGGAAGGGAAATTATGATGCGGTGAGGCATGACTTTGGATGTGTGGATTGGAAAAATAGGTTTCAAGGGAAGGACTAAAAGGATATGTGGATCTTGTTCAAGGAGCAACTATTGGGTGTCCTTGATAAGTGTGTACCAGTCAGGCAGGGAGGAGAGGGTCTTGTGAGGGAGCCGAGGCTTAGTAAGGAATTGGAATCCCTTGTAAAAGGGAAGAGGGCGGCCTATGTAAAGATGAGGCGTGAAGGTTCAGTTGGGGCGATTGAGAGTTAAAAAGTAACCAGGAAGGATCTGAAGAGAGAGCTAAGAGCAGCGAGAAGGGGATATGAAAAGCCCTTGGTTGGTAGGATTAGGGAAAACCCTAAGGCTTTCTATAGGTATGTCAGGAATAAAAGGATGGCTCGGGTAGGTATCGGTCCAGTCAAGGATAGTAGTGGGAAGTTGTGCTTGGAGGCAGAGGAGATTGGAGAGACACAAAATCAATACTTTTCATCAGTATTCACTCAGGAACAGGACGTTTTTGCTGATGTGAATATTGAGTCACAAGTGTTTAGAATGGATGGCTTTGAGGTATGTAGGGAAGAGGTCTGGGGAAAACTGGAATGGGTGAAAATACATAAGTCCCCTGGTCCTGATGGCATGTATCCTTGCATCCTCTGGGAAGCTAGGGAGGATATAGCGGAGCCATTGGCCTTGATTTTTATGTCATTGTTGTCTATAGGAATAGTGCCTGAGGACTGGAAGATAGCGAATGTGGTCCCCTTGTTCAAGAAGGGGAGTAGGGACAGCCCTAGTAACTATAGGCCAGTGAGTCTCACTTCTGTGGTGGACTCTACCTCTTTATGGTCATTCAAGCAGTCTTTGGATAAGCATATGGAGGTTATTGGGCTAGTGTAGGATAGGTAGGCTTCGGTCGGCGCAACACCGAGGGCCGAAGGGCCTATACTACGCTGTATTTTTCTATGTTCTATGTACTATGGAGTAATTCATGGTAGGATGCAAGATTCTGAAGGCTTGGCGCCAATGTGGACGAGGGCTTCCTCATTTTCCACACTTTCCCTCTCCCTGCCCCACTCGCAGTCCACCTCACCCCAAAAATGAGCTGAAGGTGTTATGTGATATTCTCGACCCTCGGCACCTTTGAGACAATAGATCTTCCTGGACTCTGTTAAGTCAGGACGGATGATTCTGAAAGAGTCAATCAATTTAGCTTTGAACACTGCTGCAACTTGATGTTAACACAGCACAAAACTGACTTTATAAGTGGGGAAAAAAACGAAAAATACCAACCAGGTTTTGCTTCCATGTCTATTTGAGTGCAGCATCGATTGACCAGACTGATAACTGAACTAAAAGGGATCACGATGAGGGACCGAAATGACGCAAACCCAGGGTGGAATGCCTCAAATTTGAAAGGGTCTGAGAGGAGAAAAGGTTTCAAGAGAATAATAGAAACTACAGACACTGAATGGAACGGAAGGATTCCTGTTGCCTCTTGATTTAGGACTTGGGTAAGCATCGAAACGTTATTGGTGGCCTGAAATCTTTCAAGATCGAAATGGTTGAAGAATTCTTCACATTTCTCGACATTATATTGCACAGACTATTTTTGTGCTCATTCACTCACTGAACCTGTCCTTCCCTTTCTCAGTGTTCCTCTCTGCTCCTTTACTATCCATCTACCATTATGTTATCAACAACGTAACACATGATCCTATCACCTCAGTCATGGATACAGATAATGAATGGCTGTGACACGAGGAATGATAATCCTGGTACTCACATATATCAGCCGAAGAATATGAATAAGACAGATTTATTCTTGCTCTCTGTTTTCTGTACTTTATCATTCCTCACAGCAATTCCCAATTCCCCATCACTGCAGGGCTCATTACCAACATTGACTCCTGCTCAAACAATTCCAGAATTTTAAATTTCTGTATCATTGAGTGTGCAAATGCCTCCCGAGCCTCATTCCTACATTTCGCTTGAAACTGCTCCAATCCACCATCAATCAGATGCTTGAAGTTTCTTCTCTATACATGCTCAGTACACTGCAGGGAGCAGAGAATGACTCAGGCGCTTGTGATTCTGCACAGGTCAGGTGTGTCTCAGAGTCAGCTCTGCAAAATGTCCAGGACATTCGTATCCCCCGTAGAAGGATTTGTATTGACCGGAGTTTGCATAGCCTTTGAAGGCAATTTTCAGTGATTATTTTATTGATTTCAATTATTGCCTGCACTGGAGGAGTTATATTTGATCCAGACACTGTAGCAGTGGAGGGTGAGGAAATCGATCACAATGTTTGATTTATTAAAACGTACAATGTGTCGTCTCCATTAACCAACTATCATCCTTTCATAGAGCAGCCGCTGATAACCAGGGAAGCCACATCCCAGTGTTGAGGAGAACACTTCTCAGAGACAGACACTCAACAACCTAAATTTAATTTCCAATGGTCAAATGCAAGGGAAAGATGACATTGAAGTAAAATGAGATTTCAGAGATGGTGTTGGGTTGTCAATGCTGGTGGACAGGTTGGCACAGTGGCTCAGTGTTTAGCTCTGCTGCCTAACATGGACAGTGGGTGGTTCTGGGTGGGATAGTCTTTGCAGGGTCGGTGTGGACTCGATGTGCCAATTGGCACAATTCCACATTGTATGGAGTCTATGATTTTCTTCAATATGCATTTTCCAATGTTTGCTATCGTCCAATTGAGATTTGCAACATCTATTAAACATCAGTTCTAAAAATGCTCTGTGACAACTGAGAGTTAACTCACCGCTGTCACCTGTTTGTTCAATTTTGTAAATAAATTGATTGAACCATATTGTAATGTAACAGTCCCCCAGACGATGCCAGCAGACATAAATGAAAGGCTTTGAGACTTTATCACATCGGCATTGAGTACAGAGAAATTTACATCACAAAGTCATTGAGGAAGAAAATGACGTTTTCAATTTATGGTTTGTGGAAAATATTTGTTACGACCCTTCCGTTTGTAACAATTCCTGGTAAGTGCCTTACACCTATGAGTTTTTGTGAATCTGTCTGAGGATTCTCTGCGGGTTTCCTCTACCACTGACAATGATACCTGGCAATATTGCACCCAAAACTCGCACAGTGGCAGACAATCAGTAATTAACTCTCAGATTGCAGGGACCCCGTGGAATCCACATCATTGCAGATTCCGCAGGAATTCCTTGGAAAATTATTCCTCTCTTCTGGGAACCATCCAGAAATCCCCACTTCGATCGAAGACCACAAAGATTTTCAGTAGAATTAATAAAATGAATCACTTTGTAAAAATTTAGGCCGTGGTATTTTTATGATTTGGAGATGCCGGCGTTGGACTGGGGTGTACAAAGTTAATAATCACGCACCAACAGGTTTACTGGGAAGCACACCAGCTTTCGGAGTGATGCTCCTTCATCAGGTGATAGTGGAGGGCTCGATCGTAACATAGAATTTCTAGCAAAAATTTGCAGTGTTATGTAACTGAAATTATACATTGAAAAATTGATTGTCTGTTGAGCCTTTCAAGTAATAGTTTCACTTCTTTCATGTGTAAATAAAAGAATCTTTTTTAAAGTTGCATTCTCGGGTTAGCTATTAACAATAGTGATAGCGAGACAATATGTTGAAGGTGTTAGCCCCCTGTGTTCTCTGTCTATGACCTGATGTTTAGTTTGATTCTAATCTAAAAAGTGAGATAACAGAGTTTTAAATAAATTTATGCAGTTTTGTGAGTTCAGCGTTCTACATGAATGCATGCAGTTTTTCAGCAAAGTGCAATGTAACTCTGCAAGTACAAATTCACCCCACAAAATATATGTGTGCATGTGGGTCTTTGTCTGTCTGTGTGTGTATGTCTGTCTGGGGTGGCGGTTGTGAGTGTGCGAAAGTGTGTGTGTGCGTGTGTCGTGAGTGCAGAGTGTCTAAAATCTGTGAGGGGGTGCATGTGTGAGTGTGGGAGTGTGTGTGTCTATAAGGGTGTGTTTGGTTGTCTGTGAGCGCTTCTGCACTTGTGTCCGTGTGTATGTGAGAGTGTGTGTGTAGGAATTACTGTGTGTGTGCAGTGCAATGGTGACCACATGTAATGTGACATGAACCCAAGGTCCCGGTAGAGCCACTCTCTATAGGTACAGAACTTAGCTATCAGCCTCTGCTCGGCCACTTTCTTCTGCTGCCTGTCATGAAGTCCAACTTGGAAGATGGTCACCCGAAGGTCCAGGGCTGAATGTCCTGGAACACTGAAGTATTCCCCATCTGGGCGGGAACCCTCCTGTCTATTGATTGTTGTGCGGTGCCCATTCATCCGCTGTCGTAGCCTTTGCTCGATTTCCCCAATGTTCCATGCCTCAGGGCATCCTTGACTGCAACGTACATGATAGACAACGTTGGTTGATTCACATGAGTACCTGCCATGTACAAGGTGGGAGGTGTTCCCATGCGTAATAGTGCTATCTATGTCCACAATCTGACATGCCTTGCAGCGTCCACCGTGACAAGGTTGTATGGAGTTGTCCTGAGAGCCGGGTAGTTTGCTACGAACAATGATCTGTTTGAGATTTGGTGGTTCTTTAAAGACAAGGAGCGGAGGTGTGGGGAATGCCTTGGTGAGGTGCTCATTCTCATTGATAATGTGTTGCAGGTCAAGTGGAACATAGCGTAATTTTTCAGCCCCTGGAATGAGGATGAGCACCTCACCAAGACATTCCCCACACCTCCACTCGTTGTCTTTAAACAACCACCAAACCTCAAACAGATCATTGTTCATAGCAAACTGCCCGGCTCTCAGGACAGATGAAAGGCTTAACAGACAGTCAATTTCTCAATGTATTTCAGTTATATCACACTGCAAATGTTTGCTCTAAATTCTGTGTTACGATCGAGCCCTCCACTATCACCTGATGAAGGAGTGTCACTTCGAAAGCTCGTGTGCTTCCAATTAAACATGTTGGACGATAACCTGGTGTTTTGTGATTTTTAACGTGGCATTTTTATGTCGAGTTTGCAAAATCAGTTAGTTTGAATGTTTTTCTGATTTGTTGAATGAAAAAGCAGTAGGCTTCTCTGTGCATCTGAAGGTGAAGTTATTTCTGCAATAACATAAATTTGTATTAAAAATTGCGTTTGAGGTTTGGCTTTCGGCTAAATGGCTTTATGCATGAGTGAACCTGTGTTTCGTTTTGACGATTGCAACCCAGCATGTTGTTAATGGAGCCTGAAAGATTTGTTGCAGTGTTCTCGAATAAGCGATGGAGGAAGAAACACTTAACTGAGAAAGATTTGCTTTCTCTGATCTCATTTATGTCATTTATTTTAGTTCCAGTCAGACCCTGGAAATGATTGGATGCGTAGATCTATGCTCATGCGAAGGAAATTAGAGTTTCAGTAAATTTCATTGCCTTTGAATGAAAATGTTGTGTTGGTCCCAGACAGAAGTGTTGGGACAAGAAAAATCTCTGAAGCGATGGTTTAACCCTGAGTACATTGACACTCAGCTATGTAGTAGCTCCATAAAGAAATTCACTGCAGTTCCAGTTTACAAGTGACAATCACATGCATTTAACTAATTGCTATATAAAGGGATTCTGGTGTGAATATTATGTGAGGGTTGTTTCTTTGTAACGACACTGGAAGTCGTGTTTTGCGAAATATATAAAAGTCATGTCCTTTTGCTTTATTTATATATTGGTTTGCGGTTAATGAGAGTTATACATTTACTTGTGTTCATTTCCTTTGAATCTGCATAACAAGTATGCAGTTTTACTATTGTATTTTATCGGGGTAAAAACAAGGACTGCAGATGCTGGAAAGCAGAGTCTAGGTTATTCATTTATCAGGGGCTTTGCCCTCAACGTCTATTTCCCTGCTCCTCGGATGCTGCCTGACCTGCTGTGCTTTTCCAGCACCAATCTAATTTAGATTCTCATTCTATTTTCCCGTTACTTCTTTTAAAATAAATCTCTGTTTTGGTGTGGAACCAATATGTGCAGCATTGTGTGTTTATAACTCAGCAAGAGATCACTTTGTAAAATCAAACCAAATAAGGTTATGATCCATCAGGCTGGATTTCTTCGAGGATCTGATTGGTTCTGTAATTAATCACCTGGTGTCAGAACAGAAGTGAGGCGATGAAACACTTACACTAACTCAGAGGAACTGATAAACTAATCCCACACGTCAAATAGATTGCGCCCTACTATATCCATTCAAGTCCACTATATCCATTCAAGTCCATTATATTAGGCAGATCCTGATCAGATATCCCACTGAGACGTAACTCAATATTAACCTCCCAAACGTACTCCTCTCTCACTCTGCACCACAGCCAACGCAAAACAAATTCCCTCCCTCCCCGCCACCAGACCTGTAATACTGGAACTACATGAGACACCGGGTGGCTCACACCGATGGGTTTGTGCACAGTACTGGTCATCACCTAGCAGCGAGGATAGAATTGCACTGTGAGAGAGTATCGAATAGATTTACAAGAATGGTGTTAGGATGTGGAAGTTACTGCAGCATTGAGGAATGATGGATTTTAACTAAATAGAGGAGAATGAGATTTTTTCATGATTGAGATGTACAAAATAAGCAACGTCTTGGATGGAGACTTGCCACCGCCCAATGCAGGACCATTTACCAGGAGACACAGAATAAGAAAAATTGATGGGAGGATTATCAAGAAAATTTAGGCCTTTCATTTCATTTAGAAGATGATGGTGCAACTGGAATTCACTGCCCAGTTTTGATGGTGACTTGAGGTGACAAACCTTAACTCATTCAAAGGGAGCTTGGATCTACATGTGAAGTGTACATCCCTTCAACACTGTGTTCAAGGTGCTGGAAAGTGGGATCAGAGCAGGTATCAAGTTTATTTAGTTGGTGCAGGCATGAATGACATCTTGCAGTGCCACAAATTCCGAGCATTTCTTTGAGATTGTAGAAAGACTGAGGATTGTTAAAGTGAATTCGCTTGGTGCCTTAAATAGCCTGTTTCTGTGTTGTCAGTTTCCAACACTGGAACATGGTGAAGTGCATAATTTAATTTCAGTGGGCTTTGGCGCCCTTCCAGTTGTTCACGAAAGAAGTGTTTGTTGCTTCATAATTTTTACATTGCATAAAGTGATTTCAACATGGGGAGGAATAATATTAACTACGTTTGGAACATCAGGATTTAATCCTTCATTAGGTTAGTATTGCTTACCTTGTTTAGTTATTCTCATTACAAAACTAATATTTTTTAAAGAAGTACTGTGAAATCTTGTACTGTTTATGAACTGCTGAGTATTTGGATTCTCAGTTCAAATGTTAATTGTCCCTGACATAATCAGAACACAACAGAAGTCAGAGAGACTGAATTTTTACCATATTACATTTTATTATACAAAGAATTAGAGCTGTCACACTCAGTAATTGCAGCACTGATTTGCCTGTTTTCTTTTGCATTGTATCGTTTATTCAAAAAATATCAACAAGCACATCCCCAAACTATTTGAGTCAGATAACGCAGAGAATGTATCAAAAAGTCACAGTTCTAGATTTGCATTTTGCATTATTTGATGACTGAATGTACAAGAAAAATTATGGAACATTTGCGAAACATGACAAGGAATTCTTCACTTTCCAAAACAAACTATGAGGGATTCAGTGAGTTCACAAATCCTCAGTTTATCCTCAAAGAGATATCGTGGTTTGTGCCTTTAATGATGAAACAAACTTTTCTCTGATCTATTAGCATTAGCCGTCAAATAATAATATCTTCTCAGGTGCAACAACTCATGATTTTTGTACTGTCGTGACCAGCCGATTCTAGGTAATTCTATGTGGAGGACGGGCACAGATTGCATCTGTAAGAGTTGCTCCTTTTTTTGCGGGATCTTCGGTGGCAGAGCTGATTTCCATTAACTCCAGGAAGAGTAATTATTGTTTTATAAGCTATTGCATTGTTTTCGAAATGTGGGGAAAACAAAGACCTGAGCAACTGCATTTTAAAAAGGAGGGAGAGAGACAAAGCTAGGGATCACAGGGTCAGCGAAAAGAGAGAGACAGAGAAAACTACACTGCTGTCTGACACAGCAGTAAAGTGCTAGAAATGAACAGCATGTCAGAAAACATCCGAGAAGCAAGGAAATAGAAGTTTTGGACAAGATTTTCTGGACAGCTTACATGTTACTGATGATTAGGATCTACTGTAAGTGTGTTCGGTTTTGAATCCCATCAGATCGCATGGATTGGATTGGAGCAGCAGATTGAGGCAATGAGGAATTTATAGGAGTCCGGGGTGTGATGGATAGCACTTTTAGGAAGAGAGAATAACCACAGATACAATCAGTTTGATGGGTTATCACCAGGAAAGGGAGGAAAGGAAGGCGCGTAGTGCAGAAGTCTCCGGTGGTTACAACTATTTTAAATAAATGTGCTCTTGTGGAAAACATAGGCGGTGATAGACTGTTAGGAGAATGCAACACGAACAGCCACGTTTCTGGTACCAAGTCTGGCTCTAATGTAACAAGCAGTACGTCAGTTTCCAAACGATTAGTTCCTGTAGTCAAAGGCTCAGACAGATGTTTCTGCGGTCAAGAGTGAGAGATCAAAATGTAATGCTCTCTTGCTGCTGCCAGGATTAAGGATCTCTTGGAGAAGGTGCCGAATATTCTCAAAGGGGCGTGGCACCAGAAGGAGGTCATTATGCACATTGGAACTAACGACATAGGAAGGAAAAAAAGATGAAAATCTGAATGGAGAATATCAGAAATTAGGCAGAAAGTAAAAAGGAGGTCCTTGAGCGTAGTAATACCTGGAAAATTCTCAGTTCCACAAGGTAGTGAGCGGAGGACCACGGGGATAGAGCAGATGAATGTGTGCCAGAGGTACTGTGCAGGGGACAAGGGTTCACACTTTGTTATCACTGGAAGCTGTGGGAGAAATAACCTGTATAAGGAGGAAGGATTGAATCTGAATTGGAAGGTGACTAATATACTAGCAGAGAGAATTGCTGAAGCTGCTCAGATGGATTTAAACTAATAAGGTCGGGGTGTGTTGGGGGCGGAGGACCAGGGGACTTGGTGGGACCCAGGGAGATAGTGAGAAAAATATCAGTCTGAGATTGGTGCATTTGGGAAAAGGAGGCGGTCAAAGAGTCAGGGCAGGCAGGAACAAAGCAGAAAACAAGGTAAGACTGGTCAATTCAATTGAATTTATTTCAGTACAAGATTCCAAACAAGGCAGGCAGATGAACTTAGGGAATGGTTAGAAAAATGGGATTTAGAAATCATAGCAATTGTAAAGATGTGGCTAAGGGTGCGCAGGACTGGCAGCTTCATGCTGCAGAATACAAAGGCTGAGGGAAGGAAAGAACGGGGAAACAAGAGAAGAGGAGAAGATGTGTATTTGATAAGGAATGGTATTACGGCTGTACTTACAGGATGTTCCTCGGAATACGTACAGGGAAGTCGTTTGGGTTGAACTGAGAAATAAGAAAGGAATGATCACCTAATGAGGATTGTATTATGGACCCATTCCCCACCGACAGCGTGAATTTGTAGGGAAACTTTGGAAGGCAATCTCTGATCTCTGTAAGAATAATAGAGTGGGAATGGTAGGGAATTTTAAGTTTCCAAACAGAGACTGAGACTTCCGTAGTGTTAAGGATTTAGATAGAGAGGAATTTGGTTAGTGTGTACAAGAACATTTTTCTGATTCAGTGTGTTGATGCGCCTACGAGAGAAGGCACAAAACTTAGGAAATAAGGCAGGGCAAGTGACTGAGTTGTGAGTTGGGGAGCACTTTGGAGCCAGCGACCATAATTCTCTTAATTCTAGTACAATGATGGAAAAGGATAGACCGGAGCTAAAAGTTGAAATTACGTAAAAGCCAATTTTGATAGAACCAGGTAAGAACTTTCAAAGGTTGACTGGGGACAGATGTTCCCAGGTAAAGGGACAGGGGAGAATGGGAAATCTTAAACATGAGACAACGAGAGTCCAGTGACAGTATCTTCCTGTTCGGATGAAAGACAAGGCTGGTAAGTGCAGGGAATGCTGGATGACGAAAGAATTTGATGTTTTGGGAAGAGAAAGATGGACACATATTTGAGATATAGATCGCAGAGGTCGAGTGAATACTTGGATAATTATAAAAATGTATACTTCCGAGGGAAATCAGGAGATCAATGAGGGAACATGAGATGGCTTTTGCAAATTGGTTTAAGGAGAAAACAATGGGGTCTCATAAATATATTATGCACAAAAGCCTAACTAACGGGAAAATAGGATCCTGCAAAGTTCAGCAAGGTAGCCTATGTGTGGAAATGCTGGGGATGGGGGAAATACTAATTGAGTATCTTTGCATCATTATTTACTGTGGCGAAAGACATGGAAGATACAGAATTTAGGGAAATAGGTGGTGTTTTCTTGAAAATTGTCCATATTGCAGAAGAGGCGGTGCTGGATATCTTAAAACGTATAAAAGTTGATAAATCCCAAGGACCAGATCAGATGTATACTGGCACTCTTTCGGAAGCTGGGGAAGCAATTGCTCGGCACCTTGTTGAGATATTTGTATAATCGATCGTCACAAGTGAGATGCCCGAAGATTGGAGGTCGACTGACGTGGTGCCACTCTTAAAGAAAGGTAGTAAGGAAAAGCCAGGGATCTATAGACTGGTATATCTGATATTGGTGGTGGGGAAGTTATTGGAGGGACTCCTCTGGGAGAGAATTTACATGTATTTTAATTGGCAATGACTGATGAAAACCGTCTTATGGACTTGTGCCATGGGAAAATATAACTCACGAACTTGATTCTGTTTTTAGAACACGTTACGAAGAGAATTGATGACACAGAACGGCGAATATGATCTATATGGACTTCGGGAAGGCATTCAATCAGTTTTCTCATGGTCGAGTAGTTAGCAAGGTTAGATTGCATTGAACCAATGGAGACACAACATTTTGAACAGAAGTCCCTTGAAGGTAGAAGACTGAATGTGGTAGTGAAGGGTTGCTTTTCAGATTGGAGGCGTGTGGCCAGTGGTGTGCCACAAGGATCGGTGCTGAATCCACTGCGTCTCCTCATTCATGTATATGCTTTGGATGTGAACATTGGAGATACAGTTGGTACGTTTGCAGATGCCACCAAAATTAGAGTTGGATTGGTCAGCGAAAAATGTTTCTCAGTGTACAACGGTTCTTGATCAGAGGATAGGCAGATTGGTTGAGGATAGGCAGGTAGATTTTAATTCATATGAATGTGAGCTGCTACATTTTGGAATGACAAATCAGAACAGGACATGTACAGTTAATGGTAAGGTCCTGGAGAATATTGCTGAAAAGAAGTGATTTTGCAGTGCAGGTTCATTGAACCTTGAACATGATGTCTCTAGTCGATAGGATGGTGAAGAAGACGCTTGGTATACTTTCCTTTATTGTTCAGAGCACTTAGTATTTGAATTGGGAGAGTATGTTGTGTATATGCAGGACATTGGTCCGGCCACTTTTGGTATATTGTGTGCATTACTGGTCTTCCTCCAAAAGGGAGGATTTCTTGACACTTGAATCAGTTCTGAAAAGATTCATAAGGATGTTGCCTGGATTGGAATATTTGAGCTATGGGGAAATGCTGAGAAGTTTGGGTCTGTTTTCTCTGGAGTTTCGGAAGCTGAGGGGTAACTCTTAGATGTTTATAAAACCATAAGGAGCATGGACAAGGTAAGTGGAAAAGTTCTTTTCCATCGGCTGTGGGAGTCCATAACTAAAGCGGATAGATTGAGAGTGAGAGGGGAAAAAGTTAAAAGGGACCTAAAGGGGAAGTTTTTCATGCAAAGGGTGGTGCATGTTTGGAATGATCTGCTGGAGGACGTGATGGTGGCTGGTATAATTACACTTAAAAGTTATCTGGAAGAGTAAATGTTTAGAAAGATTTTAGAGGGAGATAGGGGCAAACGAGACGAGATTAATTTAGGTTATCTGAACTATATGAACAATTTGGGCTACAAATTGTTTATATGTTGTACATCTTCATAACTCCAACTACCCGGTAAGTGAAGAGCAGTTTACCAAATGTTCCATTGTAGTTGAATATCAACACTTTCAACCTCATTTCCCTGTTCGAAAGGAATCCCTGTGTTTTGGTTGAAATGATAGGATCTTGTGTGGGCAGAAACCTGAGATGATGTTTTGAGTTCAATGACCAATGTTTAGATGAAAATGCTCTGATGAACAGTGATTCCACTAACTCTGTTTCTGTCCCCACAGATGCTGCCATACCTGTTGGTTTTTGCCATTTATATCTGATTCTGTTTCATGTTTTAAGCATTCAAATCCCTTTCAGTCATTACATTAAATTGCTTCACTACCCAGTCTTCCCACAGAAGTAATTCTTAGAATAATGGAATCCAAGCATACCGAAGAGGTCCTTCGTTCCACACACTTTGTGCTATAAAAGCTGCACGAAATCTATACCCGCCCCAGCTTCTGGCACGAGACATGTAGTCTCAAATACGGTGACGCTTCAAGTGTTCATCCAGGTCGTTTTTGAAGTTTGTGAGGTTTCCTGCTTCCACGACTCTCCCTGGCAATGAATGACCACGCCCTCACCACCCTCTGGGAGTAAACATCTTGCTGAGACCCCCTCTTAACCTCTTCCTTTTCATCTTAAAAAAGATGCCCTCTGCCATCTGTTGATTGCCTGCCCACAATTAATCAAATACAGGATTGAGCTGCTTCAAACAATGCGTCAGGCCATTGAAGATGTCATATTCAAACTCCATATCTGAACACTTCCAGCTGCCCCGTTAGGTTCTGAGATCTTCGATTGCTCTCTGAACCGAAACAGAGAATGTTTGATCAATAATTTCTGATTTGCATTTTACCTCCTGTGTCTTTCAGTTAATTTCCTGGTGGTTCTGGTTCTCGCACGGGGAAAATGCGGCCTCTCCAACTGCACAAAGCACTGCCTGATGGCCATGGCAACATCGGACATCCTGTTCATTCTCACGGAGATTATTCTGTTTCAATTCAAATTCATTTACTACTCATGGTCTTTCCTGAATATCACTCCTGTGTGCAGTGCTGTCAATGCCTTAGCTCGAGCAGCCACAGACTGTTCCGTCTGGTTCACTGTCCTTTTCTCCTTTGAACGTTTTATGGCCATTTCCTGTCTGAAACAGAAGAGAAAATATTGGACAGAGAAAGCCTTAGCTGTGGCTCTGGCTGCAACCAGCGTTCTACTCTGTTCAAAAAACATTCCCTACTATTTTCAGTTTCAACCTGGGAGGACAATTAACAATGTTCAGTGGTATTGTCAAACAAAGTCAAGTTATTTTACTGATCCAAGGTGGTTGGTGTTTAAGTGGTTCGATATCATTTTAACCCCTTTAATCCCATTCATGTTAATTCTGTGGATGAACACTCTGACGGTAAGGCACATTTTAGTGGCCAGTCGAGCACGCAGGAGTCTGATGGGTCAGAGGAAGGGAGACAATCAGAAAGATGCAGCGATGGAGAGCCGGAGGAAGTCAATGATTTCCCTCTTCATCATATCCATCAGCTTCATACTTCTGTGGTTAATGCATGGTGCAGACGTGTTGTACTATAACATTAAAGGAGGGTATCGTTGGAGGTGGAGTCCTGTCATCAATCTTTCATTCACTGCAGAAATGCTGAAGGATTTCAGCTGCAGCACAAACACATTATTTTATGCAGCGACTCTGCCCAAGTTCAGAGCGAAGTTCAGGAATGCAGTGCACCAACTGGTCATGTAAATTCATCACTTAATGAATTAGCAAAACAACTGAGAGAGCTCCAGAGGCAGCTGCAGTGTTCCTAGTGCAGGAATTGAAGATGTCCGGCCAGGATTCCATCAGCACAAGTACATGGATTTGAGTATAACACTCAGTGGAGGATGGGGAGGGCAGTAACAGGATGGATTACCATTCACGATGCTCAGGAGCATGCTGCTACCCCTGATGGACTGACGGATTGACACACACGGGAGCACACAATGAGCATCGAGAGGCCATTCAGCCCTTCATTTCTGATTGCCCTGCCAGCCCAGAAAATCGCGATTGACGCAACTGTACCATCAAACCCGCATTTCCTTTTTCACCTGAGCACGCCTCCTACATCATCCCTCAAAACATTAGCAATAATTTATCTGCTTTCCCCTTCAATGGTATTGAAGGTTATGAAAGAGGAATAGCAGGTAATGGGGCAGGGTAGGATTCAAAGAGGCTGCAGGAGAGATTCCAACTGATGGACAGGCTGTGAGTGCTGGGTTCTGGCTTGGACATTTAGTCTTCATGCACTGCCCTGTGGATGAGTGTTTAAGAATGTGGCAGGCGGGGTCTCTGAATTTTACTTGCAGGGGCGGAGGGGGGAGGGACAGAAACAGTCCATCCTGCACCATGAAGACTGACAGCCTCTCTCTGTTCAGCTCACAATAAACACTTTAATACAACAAGATAAAAGTTCTGTGGGCCGGTGATCGCCTCATCTGAATGGGTTATTGTTCCATGAACATTTGTACTTGAATATGTTTATTGCGTCCATCTTCTGTCTCCTTCATTCATAAGGTTATTTCTGTCTCTCTCTCTCTGTCTCTTTCTGTCTGTCTTTGTCTGTTCCTCTCTTCCTCTCTCGTGCTGTCCCCATCTCTTTGCTTCTTGCTCTCTCCCTCTCTGTCTCACTCTGTATGTGCCCCTGCCTGTATCGTCCATTTCTGTCTCTCTCTCTCTCTCTCTCTCTCTCTCTGCCTAGCTATCTGTCTGCCTGTCAGTCTCTCTATCTTCCTCTTAATCTATCCTTCTTGTCTCTCTGTCTCTGTCTCTCTCACGTGCTCTCTATGTCTTTTTTGCACATTGACCATGTCAGACACATGTTGTCTCTGTTCAGCACATGTTCACTTGCATTGACTCAAATCACTTCATTCACTGATCTTTCCCCAGACAGTGATTTGCAGCCAGCTACAGCCAGCAATAATTTGACACATTACTGTAAGTAATCGGCTGGAGTTTGGTCATCTCCCATTACTCTCCCTGTGGCTGTGCGGGAAGTCTGTTCACGCGTTTCCCTTTCTGTGTGTGATGGTGCTTGTGTATCTGTGTGTGTGTGTGTGTGTGTGTGTGTGGGAGCGGGGGGCTTCATTGCCTTTGAAGGCATCTCCCTGTGTGTGTTGGGGGAGAGGAGGCTTCATTGCCTTTATGGGGATCTCCTTGTGTATGTGTGTGTGGAGGGAAGGGGCTTCATTGCCTTTGTGGGGATCTCCAACTGTGTGTGTGGTGTGGTGGCAGGGGGCTTAATTGACTTTGTGAATATCTCCCTGTGTGTGTGTTGGTGTGGGTGTGGGGGCTTCTCTGCCTTTGTGGGTATCTCCCTGTGTGTGTGGGGAGGGGGCTTCATTGCCTTTGTGGGGATCTCCCTGTGTGTGAGGGGATGGGGTGAGCGTACTTCATTGCCTTTGTGGAGATCTCCCTGTGTGTGTGTGGAGGGGGTGGGGGGCTTCATTGTCTTTGTGGGTATCTCACTGTGTGTGGTGGGGGGAGGGTGCTTTATTACCTATGTGGGGATCTCCCTGTGTGTGGGGGCAGGGTGGCAGGGGGCTTCATTTCCTTTTGTGGGGATCTTACTGGATGTGGGGCGAGGGGAGGTAGCTTCATTTCATTTTGAGGGGATCTCCTTGTGTGTGTTGGGTGGTGGGAGAGGTGCTGCATTGCCTTTCTGGGGATCTCCCTGTGTGTGTGTTAGGAGAGGAAGCTTCATTGCCATTGTGGGATCTCCCTGTGTGTGTGTGTGTGTGTGTGAGGTGTGGGTCTTCAGTGCCCTTGTGGGGATCTCCCTGTGTGTGTGTGTGTGTGTGTGTGTGTGTTTGTGTGTGTGCGTATGACGTGTGGGTCTTCATTGCCTTTGTGGGGATCTCCCTGTGTGTGTGTGTGTGTGTGTGAGAGAGAGACCCTCAGTGTTTGTTCTTGGACATGTCCCTGAGTGTGACACATTATGACTGCCTTTATGCATGTCAGAGTGACTTTTCCTTTGTATGTGTTGAGAAGTATTTCGATTCATGTGTACATGTGTTTGGGAATGTCATTCAGTCTGTCTGAGATCGTTTCTGTGACGGTGGGTGTTTTTATGTTGGCGTATGTTACTGTATCTAAGTGATTGCATATCTCTCTGTGTTTTGCACATATGCATCTGTTGTGGTTGTGCCTGAGTATGTATGCTGTTTTTGGGATGGCAATTCAATGACTATGTGGTTTTGTGTGTGTGTGTGTTCTGTGAAACGATGTGTGTATGTCTCTGAGTGTCATTAGATTATTGTGGGATTGGGGAGTGTGTTTCTGCCTGGCTGTGCTCTTGTTTAAGCAAATGAGTATGTTGCAGAGATTCTGTTTGGCTGTCTGTCCGTAAGTCATGATCTTTCTGTGCCCCCAGCAGGATCTCTTTGCGTTTGTTTCTGTGTGTCACTCTGTCTATATCTAGTTGTGGCGATGGTTCCATAACTGTGTTTGAATGTGTTTTTGCATATGTACAAGACGTTGCTGTCATTCTTGCCGGTTGGTGTGTAATGTCTCTTACTCTGAGTTTGTTTATGTAAGTGTGTGAGGGTGTGGGTGTGATTCTGTGTCTGCGTTCCGATATCTCAGTATGACCGCATTTCTGTGTGTGTGGATATGTGTGCGTTCGGTATGTACATGGGTGCATTCCTTTCTCTGTGAGTATATCTGTATGCATGTGTGTGCATGTATGCGTATGTAGTTTTGTTCAATTCTTTCAGTATGACTGTATTTATTTGTGTGGGGACGTGTATCCATTCTGACCAAACGTGGGTGTGTTCCTATCTGTCATAGTATGCCTGTTTTCATTTGTTTGTGTGTGTCTGTGCATGTGCGCGTGCATGCTTAATCCTATCTGAGTATGTCTGCCCCATTCTTGACTGTGATTGTATTCCTGGGTGTTATGAGGGTATGGGAATATTTCTTTCGTCTTTGTACAGGTGTGTTCTCACATTTCAGTTCGACTGTGTTATTGTGCACGTGTGCATGTTTGTGAGCTGAATGTGTGCGCGTGTATGTGTTCTTACTTGTCAGTATGTTCCTATATCTTACTTTGCCTGCATTTCTGTGAATGGATGTGCTTCTGCTTGCATGTCCATGTGTGTATGTGAGGGTGTGGGCGTGTTCCTGTGTCCCTCTAGGTGTGGTTCTGTCTCTGTCTGATCATGAGATTCTCTCTCCTGAAAAACGACAAGTGAAGCCTATGGCAGGTCACTGTGCACATATTGCTCTCAAAGGTACATTTCGGCAACCTGGGAAAAATCAAAATATCAATATATGTACCTCCTGCATCCTGATTGCGGAACTGCTACGTCAGTTCAAGGACCTAAGACAAAAGAAAAAAAATGACAGGGAAATGTTCAATGAAAGGCAGGATTCCAGTTGTTTCTTCCATGTTTAACCAAGGAAGCGATACATACACTTTTTCCATGTTGGACCTGTTTGTGTCCGTCCATAAATTTTGTCATAGACGGGATCATTCCGCGATACAATGCAGGAGCTGAATAGGACCATTCAGCCCATCGTGTCTGCTCTGTCATTTGATCACGAATGATCTGTTTCTCAATTCTATTCTCTGGCCCTCTCCCCACAACTTTTGATTCCCTTCCCAACCAGGAACGCATATTTCACTATTTTTAATGCAATTGTTATCGACCAGACCCTCTAAAAGTATTTTAAGATGGTAGCCGGCAGACCCTAACGTTTCTGCTGGTTTTATGCATGTGTAAAGTGGATATTCGAAGTTTAATGGAGCAGAGTAACATTCATCGGTTAAAATAAAACAGAGTTTACATACAGAGTATCGAATCAAACACAAACAAAAGAGAACAAAAGACTGAATCACTTCACTCATCTGAAAACCCAACAGACTGTCCCAACTTAATGATTGTTCAAAATTCCTCCAACAGCCTCCATATGCACCCAATGTCCAAACAGATAAAATCGAACGCCAGGTCTTGCAGGAGAGACGTCAGAGAGATATTCAGCATGGAACAACTTCTTCCTTGTCGCTGTCCCTTTTACCAGCAGTTTAAAAATCTGACAACTTGCAAACAACAACCCAAACTAAACCAGACCAGAGATAATCAGTGGTGGGAGAATTGGCCACACCGCTTTCATTGCAGATGATTTTACATTTGAAAGCATTTTGGCCTGAGGCAGTTTGTGTTAGCTATCATGAAATTGGCTCTACAACACATCCAATCTCAACATCCTCGAACCATTGCATTTATAAACACATTAAGTTAAAAAAACCAAGGATACACAACCTTGATAAAGGGGCAGCACCATCATGCACTCGATGTTTGACCTCCACAACACTCTGAAGCAATTAATTCCACAGATGAATCACTTGAAGAACTTAATTCCAGTCTCAGTTCCAAACGTCGCCGCTTCACTCTGAGGCTGTGTCTTCCGGAATTAGTCTTTGGACATGTGGAAACAGATTACAAGCAGAAGTTGTAATGGGAGGACCCTTTACAAAAGGAAATACAATGCTGGTCTGAGGATGTGAATGACAGTCTCTGGGACTGTTTGGAATTGGTGGACTGGACCGTGTTCAAGTACTCAGTGGAAATCCTGAATGAAGACAACACCACCATCGCAGACATCATGGGCAAATGCATGGAGGAGTGTGGAGTGAAGACTTCAATCCAATGTTCCCCATGCGTAAACCTTCAGTGAATCAGGAAATCCATTCCCTACTGAAGACCAGATGAGCAACATTCAACTTGGAAGAGCCTGATCTATACAGGGAATCCAGATCTGACCTCAGAAATAAGGTAATGAGAGTCCAGAGACAGTGTATTCCTGTTAGGGTGAAGGGAACGGCTTGTAGGTACAGGGAATGCAGGATGACTAAAGAAATTGATGGTTGAGAAACAGAATGAAGCATATGTCAAGTATAGACAGGATAGATCGAGTGGATCCTGAGAAGGGTATAAAGGCAGTAGGAGTATACTTAAGAGAGAAATCAGGAGGCCATAAAGGGGACATGAGAACAGTTTGGCAACCAGAGTTAAGGAGAATCCAAAGGAATTTCACAAATACATTAAGGACGAAAGGGTAACTAAGGAGAGAACAGAGCACCTCAAAGATCTGCACGGTGGCCTTTGGAGCCACAGGAGATGGGGGAGTTTCGAAACGAGAATTGGGCATCTGTGTTTACTCTCGAAAATGACTTGGAAGGGAAAGAATGTTGGGAGATAGATAGTGACATATTGAAAAATATCGATGATACAGAGGAGGAAGTGCTGGATGTCTCAAAACGCATAAAAGAATGTAAGTCCCCAAGACCTGATCAGGTGTCCACGGAACCTTTGCGGGAAGTGATTGCTGGGCCTCTTGCTGAGATGATTGCATCATCGATACTCACAGATGAGGTGGTGGAAGGCTGGAGTTTGGCAAACGTGGTGCCACTGTTGAAGAAGGGCGGTAAAGACAAGCCAGTGAACTATAGACCAGTGAACCTGACGGGCAGGTTGTTGAAAGATATCCTGAGCGACAGGACATACATGAATTTGAAAAGTTGAGGACTGATTAGGGATAGTCAACATGGTTTTGTGCGAGGGAAATCATGTCTCACAAACTTAATTGAGCTTTTTGAAGAAATATCAAAGTGAACTGATGATGGCAGATGATGATGGCTTTATCAATATGGATTTCAGGAAGGTAATGAGGTCAGCCAGCTGCACAACTTGGGGTATGAGTTTCCTGGCTGGGGCTGTTAATTGCGACCGATCAGTGAAGCATCGCTGATGTCAACGGGTGAGGATCAGGGATATTGAGATGCTGACGGCATGGCTCAGTGACAGGCTTTTGTCAAAGTTTATGCACTTGTATGAAAAGCGTGCATAATGATAGGATGCCATCTTTTGAGTCGCTATTTCGCTGAGAAGTATTGTTTTCGTCAATGTGGACCAGGATCTCTGTGTCTTCACTTACCACACTATCCAGCGCCTGCCTCTGTCCCACCTCAAGCCCATCCCACATCCAGGAAGGGCTAAATTTGTTCTGGGATGTGCTTGACACTGGGAACTGTCGAGGAAACATACCATTCTGAATCTGTCAAGTCAGGACTGATGATTCTGAGTCAGACAGCCATTTTAGGTTTGTCCACTGCTGCCATTTGACTTTTAACACAGCACCGACACTGACTGTATAAAAAAGGAAAAACAGAAAAATATACTGGGGAGTTGAGTGTCGATGTCCTTTTGAGTGCAGCATTGAATGACCAGAATGACAGCAAGAGAGCAAGGCTTCCATGATGATGGAGTGAAATGACACAAACCAATGTTTGTACCTCAAATTTAGAGAGATCTGAGAGAAGTCAAACGTTCAAGACAATAATGCCAATGGCAATCATTGAATGGACAGAAATGGTACTTTTTGGCTTTAGATTTATGACTAGGTTAAGCATCCATAAGTTTATTGACGGCCTGAAATATTTCCAATGAAGGAACAATGTCTCACATTCTCTACATTATATTACACCATCTATGTGGTGCTCATTCCTTCACTACACATGTCTTCCTCCTTTTCAGCGTTCCTATGTCATCCTTAAATTTTACTGTCCCACGTAACATTATGCTCGCCAATGTAACACATGATCATATGATCTCTGTCATTGATAGAAATTTTCAATGGCTGTATCTCAAGTAATGCTCCTTGTGGACTTGCTAATACCAACGTGACAAACTGATGATGGCATATGTTTCTTCTGCTCGCATTTTTTCTGACCCTTATCAGTCTTCACACCAAGTCCCATTTCACCATCACTACAGGGCACGGAGACAATACTAACTACCGAACACACATTTCTGGAATTTGACATTTTTTGCACCCTTGTGTGTGAAAATTTCCCACTGGGCTTATCTGTCCATCTTCCTTCAAACTGTGTCATTGCATCATCAGCCAAATGTTTTAGGTTTCTTCACCATACATGTGGGTACCATTCGTGCCCATCTGCTGTTGTACAGATCATGTGTGCATCAGAGTCAGAACTCAGCTATCTCCAGGATAGTCTCATCATGGTATGAGGATCTCTATTGATTTGAGCTTACGTAACGGTTGAAGGCAGTTTTCTGTGAATATTTTACCTGTTTCAAACGTTGCCTTCTTTGATGAAGTTATATTTGATTGAGACGCTGTATCCATGCAAGGTGAGCAATTGTATTTCGATGTTGCATGTGTTAAAACCTGAAATGTGTCGTCTCCATTTCTCAAACAATACTTCTTCACGGTACCAGCTGCTGTTAAACAGGGAAGCGACGTCACAGTGTTGAGGAGAAAGTTCTCAGAGAGCTACTTAACAACTAGAATTTAATTTCCAAATGGTCAAAGTCAAGGGCAAGATGACTTAAAGGGAGATTTCAAAGTGGGCTGGCTGGTGTTGCTTTGCCAATGCTGGCATATGGGGTGGCACAGTGGTTAGCTGTGCTGCCTGACAGTTGCAGGGATTGGGTCTGAGTGGGATGCCCTTTGCAGGGTCTGAGTCGATTCCATGGGCCGATTGGCCTCCATGTACGCTGTAGGGATGTTATGAAATAACTCAATATGTGTTTTCCAATATCTGCTATTGATCGATTGAGATTGGACTCATCCAATAAACCTCAGTTTGAAAAATATTCTGCCACAATTGGGAGTTCACTCACCGTCGTCACCTGTTCATTCAAATTCATTAAGAAATGAATCACGTTGTAATGTTACAGTCGCCCAGGCAATGTTACCACTATAAAGGAAAGGCTTTGAGATTGAATCACATCGGCATTGAGTTCAGAGATATTGCCTGCACAAAGAGCTTCATGCAGAAAATTATGTTTTATTTTCAGCATGTGCAATTCCGGGAGGGTGTCTTGCATAATTGATTTGCACAACTGAATGTATTAGAATCGGCCTGAAGATTCGCTTCAGTTACTGCCACTGACAATGGTCCATACGCATATTGTGATCACCCTCACACAGTGGCGGATGACTGATTTAGTTTCAAATTGCAGGGACGCTGCAGATTCCCCACTATCACAGATACCGAAGGAATTGCCTGGGATATTGAACTTTCGTCTGCCAAGCTATTTATCTATTCTGGGAATCTCCATTTCAATTGAAGACTACCGTGGAATTGAGCAAAGCCATCATAATCGGAAAATTAAAAACGATGATATTTTTATGTATAGATTTCAATAATATTTTGAGTGAGTTTGGTTCTGGCTATTGAGTAAATAAGCAGTGGGCTTCTCTGTGCTTCTGAAGTTAATAGTTACCTTGTAGGTATTTATGCAATCACAACAATTTGTTTTTCAAACTGCTTTTGAAGTTTGGCTACAGGCCAAAAAAAATAACTTTGTTTATTTTTGGTTGTAACCCAACATGGCATTAAAATGGACACAAAGATTTATTTGTGAGTTCTGGAATCTGAGATTAGGAATAGTACCCGTACCTTTGAAACCTTTCGTTTCAATTTTATCAATTTTGTCATTTCTTTTAGTCCTTCTAATTTCCTGGAACTTAGTGGATATGGAGATTTTTGCTCATTTGAAGTGAATTAGCCAATCACTTTACTGAGGAGCCAACAGTTCGTGTTCACCGCAGACCAGAAATTTTGGTTTAAAATAAAGCTCTGCATAGATTACTTAAAGCTAAGTAAATTCACACTGAGCTGTGTGGTAGATTCAGGAAGAGGTTTACTGGAGAACCAGTTTAATACTTGAAATCACAAGTCACTTAACCAAGATTATGGTGTGATCATTGTACGAGGAATATTCTGTTTGTAATCGCACGCTTGCTATTGTTTTGTACCACCTTTTAAATACGTTTTCTTTCTTTTCATTTTTGCATTGCTTTTAGATTGAAGATTATCCATTGACTGCATGTTCATTGCCATTGAATCTGTGTTGTACGTACTGAGCTCGGTTATTCTATTGTATCACCATTTCATTTATTGTAAACTTCTGTTTTTTTTTTGCTGAAGCAATATTTACAGCATTGGTTATGTACATTTCAGGAAGAGATTACTTTGATAAATAAAAATAAAAAAAGTCGTGATACATCAAGCTGGGGTCTGGGGTCTGGCTTTTTCTGTGTTTATATCAGCTGGTATCAGAGCAGAGGTGAAGCTGTTAAACACATCGTCTAACTCGTGAGGAACTGATTAACTAATCCTCTACTTTGATCCCACTATGCTCCAACTATACCCCTCCAGTTCCATTTATACGCTCAATCCTGACCGGACACCTGAACTAAGATACAGTGTCATGTGACCCCGATCGCCAAATTCTTACCCCGTTACCCTGCAGCAGAGGCAACACAAAACAAATTCCCTCACACCTGCCAGACCTGAAACACTGAAAATAAATTAGGATTGGATCGCTCACAGCTGCCGTTTGTGCATAGTTCTGATCACCACCTAACCATCGAGACAGTCTTGCACTGAGAAGAATGTAGAAAAGATATACAAGAATATTGCGAATAATATGGAAATTACTGGAGCGTTGAGGAAAGATGGATACCTTAGGTTCATTTTCCCCAGAGGAGAAAGAGAAAAAATGTGATTCATGTGTCCAAACAACTGACGTCTTGAATGGAGACCTGTCACCCTGTACGAATGATCATTGAGCGATGTACAAGAGGGATACTAATTCATTGAAGGGTTATAGGGGACATGAGGACTTACCATTTCATCCAGAGGGTAGGAGTTTATCTGGAATTCACTTCCCAGTTTTGGAGGAGTGGGGTGCTGTGGTTGGGTGACTGCTTCAGCTGCAACGTTCAACTCATTTAAAGGATACCTGGATCTGCACTTGAAGTGATCTTCAAGGTACAATATGCAGGAAAGTGGGATTGGACAGTTACATAGATTATTCAGTCGACCCAGATATGAATGACCTTTTTTCAATGCTGGAACTATCTGAGCTTCTTTGGGATTTCAGAGTGACTGAGGGGTGTTATCAATTTGATCATTTGGTTAATATTGCTCGCCTAGTTTAGTTATTCGCATTATAAATCGGTTTTAAAGAAATATTGTAGTTACCACTGACATGATCAGAACACACCAGGGAGTCAGACAGATCGGATTTTTATTATATTATGTTTATCGTACTCAGATTAAAGCAGCCACGTCCACTAATTGAAATAGAGAAATGTATCTCTTTTGTTCAACGTTATGTACATTTTTCTGAAAACGTCAACACGCACATTCTAAAACTGAATTCGACAGTGCAGCGAATTCATTAAAAAGCTCACATTTCCCAAGTTGAAATGTGCATTCTTTGCTGATTCAATGGACATTCAAAATTAGAATACTTGCGAAACATTATAAGGAGTTGTTGACTTTCCAAAACAAACCACGAGGGACATAGTAAGTTAGCAAATCCGCAGTTTACCATCAGAGAGAGGGCACATATAGTGCTTGATGCTTTGAATAATGAAACAAAACTTTGTCAGCTCTGTAAGCATTATCCATTGAATACTTCCATCTTCTCAAGTGCAACCAGTCCCTTCTTTTGTAATACAGCGCCAGGAAAAACGTCGGTATGCAAACAACAATCTAATAAATGTTCCATAGTGGATGAATGTCAACACTTTGAATCTCAACCCCATCTCTTGTTTGCAATGATACGATCTTGTGCGAGGAGTAAACTGTGTTGATGTTTTGTTTCCTGTGACCCATGTTACGATGAAGATGATCTAATTAAGTGATTCCAGTAATATTATTTGTCTTTCCACAGATGCTGGCATACCTGCTGAGTTTCACCAATTACTTCTGTTTCTGTTACATGTTTACAGCATCCACAATCTTTGCTTAATTTAATTCTCTTCCCAACTTGCCTTTCAGAAGCAATTCTTCGAATCATAGAACCCGACCAGACAGAAGAGGTCCTTCAGTGCATCAAGTTTGTGTTTTCAAAGATGCACTAAATCAAGATTTGTCCCAAGTTTCAACACGATAATCCTCATCATGAATGTTGCAATACTTCAAGTGATTATCCTATTGAAGTCCGAAGCACTGAATAGCAAGATCTCCTCACTCTCTGGTTGAAAGCCTTTTACTCCAATCTCCTCAAAACCTCTTACCTCTCATCGTAAAATTGACGACCACTTCTCGTCTGTCAAATTCCTGTTCCCAATCCTGGAGTGAGCTGCATTGAAATGAGCCAGGCTAAGAGCTGTCCTGGTTAAAGTTGATATCTGAATACTTCCAACTGACCCAATTAGGTGCTAAGATCTTCCATTGCTCTCTGAGCAGACATGGATAATGTTTGAACAGTAATTTCCGATTTCCAATTCACTTGCTGCCTCTTTCGTTAATTTCCTGGTGATTTTGGTTCTCGCCCGGGAAAGTGTGGTCTCTCCAACTGCACATGGCGCTGCCTGTTGGCTATGGCAATGTCGGGTCTCCTGTTCATTCTCACGAACATCATATTCAGTCGACTGAAAAAAATTTACTTCCCGATATGTTTTCTGAACATTACATTTGCTTCCGAAAGCTAAGAGAAAATTTTGGGCAGACAAAAACTTGGCTGTGGTTCGAGCAACAACTGGCATTCTGCTCTGTCCCAAAAATAGAAATCCCTTCTATTTTCAGTTTCAATCTCGGAGGGTAGTTGACAACGTTCCATGGTACTGCCATGTGAACTTAAGTTCATTACTGATCTCAGGTGACTGGAGTTTAACTGATTTGATAGCATTTCAACTCTTTTCATTCAATTCGTGTTAACTCTGTTGATGAGCAGTATGGCTGTCAGATACATTTTGGTGTCTAGTCGAGTTCGCAAAACACAGAGGGGCCCGGGTACGGCAGAGAGTCTCAAAGACGCAGAGATTGCGAGTTCGAGGAAGTCGGTGATTTCCCTCTTCACCATATCCGTTAGTTTCATCTTCTGTGGACAGTGTACGCTGCAAACAACTCATACTTCCGCATTAAACGAACAATTCGCAGAAGGTATGGCTTGCTCGTCATTTTTATGTACATCGGCGAAATGCTGAAGGATTTCAGCTGCAGTAACACATTAATTTATGCAGTGACTGTCCAATTTCTGAGCAAAGTTCGGAAACGCGGTGCAACAGCTGGTCACGTAAACTGTTCACTTCATGACTCTGCAAAACAACAAAGAGATGTTCAGACATGGCCAGAGTGTTCCCAGTGTAGGAATTATTCATGTATGGCCAGGATTCCATCCGTGCAATGACATGGATCTGACGATAGCACCAGCAGTGGATGGGGAGGTGGAAGCAGTATGGTTTACCAATCACTGTGCTCAGGAACATGCTGTTATCTCTGATTGACTGACGGTTGGAGGCACACGGGGACACCCAGACAATGAGCAGCAGCAGGCCGTTCAGCCCTTCATACCTGGTTCGCCCACTCTTCCAGAAAATCGCAGCTTATTCAGTTGTAACATGATGATAATTGTCAGATTCTGATTTTTCTGGTCGCAATAAACAGGTTATTACTACAAGTGAAAGGCTCCATGTGCTGTTTATCCCCTCACCTGAATGGGTTACTACTTCTTGCACGTTTGATTTTGAGAGAGTTCGATGAGTTCACTACCTGTCGACTCCCATCACAAGGATATTGCGTTCTCTTACTCCAACTCTTTCTGACATTGTCTCTGTCCCTCTCACCCCGTCTTGCGCACTTCCCCATGTCTCAGATTCTCGCTCATTCTCTCTCTGTCTGTCTCGCTCCGTGTCTCTCCTGTCTGTATTGCTCTTTCTCTCTCTCTCTATCTGGTTATCTGTCTGTTTCTCCATCTCCTTCTATGCCGAACTTTCTTTGACACGCTGTCAATCTCATTCTCTGTCTCTCCCCCTCGTTGCGCACTCTGTGTTATTTTCTCACATTCAACATGACAGACATTTGTGGTCTCAGTTTAGCACATGCTCACGTGCATGAGCTCACAACCCTTCACTCCCTATGTTCAGTGATTGTTTTCTCCCCAGGAGGTGATTTTGGAAAATACAAAACGTGCAGACACAGCTGGCAGTACCTTGATCAAACAATCATTGCATTTCTCTAAATGAATCTCCCTCCATCTCCTGAACATTCATAGTCTCCCTCTTTCTCTCTCTTTCCCCCTATACCTGTGACAACTGTGTTCTACATTAAATTCCCTTTAAGGTTTTGTGGGTCCTTGTATGTGGCTGTTGGTTGTGCTCCATTGCTTTTGTGGGAATGTTACTGTATTTGTGTCCATGGTTTTTGTGCTTGGGTGTATCCCTGGGTGTGCCAGTGTGTGCGGTTGCACTTATGTGTGCCGCAAGTATTTCATTGATTTTACATTACTGTGTTTATTTGTTTGGGCATGTTTTTCAGTCGGCATGATAATGTTTCCGTGAATTTGAGTGTTTTAATGTGTCAGTTATTGTGCCTGTGTGATTGTGAAGCTGTGTATTTTGCACATGTGTGTTTGCAGTGTTCTGCCTGTGTGAATACAGTTTGTTCAGCTTTCAGGGTTACAATGTTATGGCTGTACGACTGTGATTCTGTGTGTTACTGTCATATTGTCATGATGGTTCTGCGACTCCTTGTGTGTTTGTCATTGAGTGTAGGTGTATTATTGTGGGATTGTGTGTGTGTTTTTGCCTGGCTGTGCTCCTGTTTACGGAGGTGACAGTGTTATTGAGATTGTGTTTTGCTGTCTGTATGTGTGCCGAGATCTTTCTGTGCCCCAAGCAGGATCTTTCTCTGCCTGTCTGTGGGTACATCACTTTGTTTCTGAATGTCAATCAGTGCCTGTATGTGTTTACGTTTGTGGTTCTGTAACAACGCTTCAATGTCCTCATGCATGTATCTCAAAATGTTTCAGTCAGTTCTTGCAGTTTGGTGTATAATGTCACTCACTCTGAATTCATGTCGATATGTGCGGACGTTGATGTTAATCTGTACCTGTGTATACATGTGTTCCCATGTCAAAGCATGATTGTTTTTTGTGAGCGTGTAGATTTGTTTCTATATATCAATATGACTGCATTTCTGTGTGTGCATTCTGCCAGTCCATTGGTATGTACCTATATCTCTCAGAATGCTTGTTTGTGTTGGTGTGTGTCTGTCTGTGATGGTGTGGCTGCATTAATGTGTCAGTGTATTGGTGTGTTCCCAAACTGCAGTCTGATTATTTTGCTGTGTGTGTTTTTGAGGGTTTGAGAATGTTTCTGCAGTTGTTGTTTAAGTTCCTCTATCTCACTTTGACTGTATTTCTGTGCGTGGGTGTGTTTGTGTGTCTCTGTGTTGGTGGGTGTGTGAGGATGTGGGTGTGGCTCCGTGGCCTCGCAGTGTGGATATATTTCTCGATCAGCATGAGATTGTTTCTAATGAAAAAAGGCAAGTGAACTATTTAGCAGCACATGGTGCACAAATTACACACAGTGGTGCATTTCTGGGAATTTGCAAAAGATCCAAATATCATTACCTCTACTTCCTGAACCCTAAAAGCTGAACTGTTACTTCTGTTCAAACACCTGTGTACGAACTGAACAAGACAGGGGAAACCTTGAAAAAGGCTGGAAGTCAGCATTTTTGTGCATGTTTCAACCACACATGTAATATATAAATATTGTTTTATGTTAGCGCTGCTTGTGTCCATACATCAATATTTTTATGATGTTGGAGCATAATTAGGGCATTCAGCTCATCGAGTCAGCTGTCCAATTTAATCATGAAAGCTATATTTCTCCAGCACATTTTCCTGCCTATCTCGGCAGGCTTTGATCCCCAAATCAATACCAAATCCGTATATCTCTGTCCTAAATACATTTAATGACCTGGTCTCCACAGGCGTATGTGACGACGATGTCCATAGATTAACCACCGATAGGCTGAAGAAATTCATTCTCATCTACATTCCAAGGTCTGAGGCTGTTTCCTCCGCTCCCAGTCTCTCCTATGTGTGGAAAGAACTTACAAGCAGAAGTAGAAATGGTATAACACTTCACAAAGGCAGTCCGATGCTGTTTCTGATGCGTTGGAATACGGTTCCGAGATCAGATTGGATTTGGTGGACGAGATGTGCCCAAGAACGCAGCAGAAAGCCTGATTGAGTACACCACCATCGTCACAGACTTCAAAAGCAAATACGTGGAGGATTGTTTACCAAAGAAATCAATCTGACAGTCCCCCAGTCGTAGACCTTGGATAAACTAGGAAAATCTACTCTCTACTGAATGCCACACAAGCAGCATTCGAGTCGCAATCCAGAACAGGGAAAGTGAAGATGACCTCCCAAAAGGCATCAGGGATGCCAAAGGAGAGTACCAGACCAAGATAGAGGCCCAACCCTACCAAACAGAATCCAGCCACCTCTGGCAAGGCCAAAACAATATGACGGGCTAAAAACTGAAGCAGAGCAAGACAGCGGACGAAGACACATCCCTCCCGGAAGCGATTAATGCTCTGCTTGGTTTAATCAGAATGTGAGTGGTGCAGTGATGTCTGCCCCAACATCTGCTGACGCATCTACTCCCTCAGTTACCACTGCAGACATCAAAACAATCTTCTTGAGAGTCAACCCAAGCAAAGCGATGAGCCATAATCGAGTCCCTGGCCATGCATTTAAATCCTGCATGGACAAAAAGGCGGATGTGTTTACTGAAATCTTCCAACCCTCTCTCCATATTGCTGAGTTCCCCACTTGCTTCAAGAAGACATCTGCGCACTGACACATTGACACAACCCCTCGCACTCTCTCTCCCTCTCTCGCACTCCTTTCTCTATCTCTCTCTCTCTCTGTCTCACACACACACACACACACAGAGAAATACAGTCATACTGTGCTATAGAAACAAATCTACACACATACAAAGATAAATAGTCACAGGAATATCGCAACTGGCCATTCAGCTCCCTCAAACCTAATCTGCCATTCAATGGTTGATCTGTAAGGTAACTTCATGCAGCTATGTTTGCGACTTATCCTAAAATATGTATGCATAACAACAAGCATCTATCTCAGATTTAAAATAAATGACTGGTCCAGCATTCACTGCCATTTGTGGAAGACACTTCCAAACATCCGCTACCTTTTCTGTGTGAAAGTGCTTCTTAATATCTCTGCTGAATTCACTGACCATAATTCATAAACTACTTCCCTTTGTCCGCGAAACACCAAACAGGGGAGAAGATTTTTCGTTATCAGACCTGAACTCTCATTTCGAAAGGAAATGGGCTCAAAACGTACAGTCTGTCATCATGTCTAACCCTAAATGTGCAATTATCATTCTTGAAAATCTAACATGTACTTGCTCGAAGGGCAATATATCCTCCTGAAAGTGTGATACTGGGATCGGCTCCCTGTATTTGCAGTGAGATCTCAGCAGGGCCATTCAAAGCTGCAGCATAACTTCTTCGGCTTTATGATAGATGAGCTACTCCCGATTTCGACAGCATTCATTGCCCTCTCCAGAGAGCAGTTAAGAGACCACCACATTGCTGTGGGTTGTGAGTCACATATAGGCCAGACCAGGTAAAAATGGCGGTTTCCCTCCTGAAAGGCCGTGAACGAAACTCTACTTGTTGAATTATTTTTTCCTCTTGGACATTGCTAAGGCAAAACGATTAATCAACGAGTTGACCATTTCCCTGCAGACATCGACAGAGTCCCCTGCTGGCTTCCTTTCCGTATGGTCTGATCTACCTGCTTACTTCGTGGGTCTGGTTTTACACTTATAAAGAGATATGCAAATTATTTTTGTAATACAGATCGATAAATATACAACTTTACAAAAGCAGTCTTTCCCTTTCATATCCAGAGTATCTATATTCATACACTAGCTGAAGATATGTTCGTGCTTGATGCGTATTCAATAGTGTTTATGCACTTGAAATGCACAGCTTGTCGAACTAGAGTTGGGGCTAATTTCCTTCTCACTTGGTTCTGCTTCATTGTCCTAATGTTCTCTGGAGTGCATTTGGGAGCTCTCTGATTTGAATGGCTTCTTTCTCCTTTGATGTGGAGGTGCTGATGTTGGACTGGAGTGGACAATGTCAGAAGTTACATGAAACCACGTTCTCGTCCAACAGGTATAATTGGAATCACAAGATTTCGCGTGAGCTCTGACAATTTAGTTAGTTATCCACGACTTGTCCGACTGCTGTGACTTAGCAGTAGTTTGATGTAACAATGTAATTGGTATAATTTAAATTCAGCTTCTATAACAGGAAGGGTGTTACATGACACAGCATTGGATATTTAAATATCCCCTTTTACATGGACCGGTCTCAAAAGCAAATCTACAGAAATTCAGGTTTTTTATTCCATCCGAAAGCTTGTCGCAATATCTCATCAACACCCCCTCAATTATCAATCAAGGTGAAGGCTTGCATATCTCTCTGAGTTGATTCAGTTTGACAGTGGATGCTGCAAGCTTTCTGGCTTAATATCTCCGTTCCACTGTCGAATTAACAATGGTTCAATGTGATCAATCAAATCAATTAGCTGGCGTACCTGGGTCTATCACACCAACACCACAGTCGACACCAGGATTTCTCTGACAGGTTCACAACTCTGCTGCCGTAGACACCAGTGATGCTATCTTCCTCCACCATCACCACAAAAAGCACGAGAAGACAATGATGAGTATGAGAATAAAGAAGATCAAAGGATATAACTGACCTGGTGCTGGAAATCGAATCTAGCAAACAGCATGAACATAGCCTGCTCTGCCGCAAGGAACAGTATAGGAAAATGTACCAGTTCGAGAACGTTTCAGCTGCAAGGTGACATGAGAGTGTCTGTGATTGCTTTCATTCAGATCCACTGACATCAAGCCGGTGTTCGTCACTTACCATTGCCTCCTGCTGGCCAGCAAGGGAAGGTGGAGTCTGAATGTGAAACTGCCACGCGCACAAAACAAGGAGCTGGTCAAAACGATTAGACTGGTTGGAGAAGAGTGAAGGTCCAATTTGAGTCTTCCTCAAATATCCAGGAAACAGTCAAGGGCTGCATCAAGAGGATCATTCGTTTCAAATGGCTTCTAACAATAGAGGAACAGGGTAAAATGGCGAATGTACACCAGAGTATGCAGAACCAACCCCGCTGTCCTCAAAGGGGCTCAATGTCACGGAGGAAACCCAGGTGGTGAAGGGGCAGCAAGCCTTGCTCTTTTCTTTGGAAGCCTCTGAGATTATCTACCGGTCCAGGGTCCATAATGTGTAATGGAATGAGACGTACTCACTTTTGATCCTCAGAACGAACAAATGGCGATCTCTGTGCTCAACCACCAGAAGGAAGAAAATGGCTCCCTAACCTCATTCCAGTCTGACATCCTGAGGATCAACAATTGCTTTTATGCTGGACTCTATGATGCAACGCCCACTGACACTGCGACCTCCCATTAGTTTCTGTCCGCTATCGTAGAGGTCTAAGACGGCAGCACAATAGAGAGGCTGCATCAGCTGTTATCTCTGGATGAACTGACCAAAGCCCTGCAATTCTTAAAAACGAGTAAATTTCCTAGAAGTGATGGCTCACCAGACAAGTTATGAGCAACACTGTTATATTTGTTTGGCGATTACCTGCTGGAAGTGAACAACAGCATGCTGCCGACAGGTAACTTGTGTGAATCCATAAGGGAAGTTATCACCCCTTCACCTATAATCACAATGTTTAGATGGATGACGAAGGACAAATTTTACGCTGAATGCAGATAACGAAGGTCTGACTGAACTCATCGCGAACCTGATCAGGTCCTCATTGTGATACGTGATTCACACTGACCAAACTGTTCTGTCTTGTGCAGAAAGACACCCGAGAACCTTGCACTCCTTAAGGATATGCTCACCTATGTGCAGGACAGGTCTGCTTCATCAAGCTGGACCAGGAAAAGGCCTTTGCCAAGATATTGCACACCTACATGTGGGATGTGCTCTCTAAAGCTGTCTTTGGGAGGAAATCCGCACACGAATCCAACTGCTGCGCACCAACATCGGCAGTGCAGCCTTAATCAATGGGTGGCAAACAGAAATCTTCTGGATCAGATCGGACGGACGACAAGTCCACAGCACGGACTACAAAATTTTCACCAGGGTGCTGTCTTCTCGCCTGGCTTCCGTGCGGGCGCACATGATTCACCCGGACCAGTCCTACATAGTCCCGGGCCAGAGGATACACGACAACGTCCACCTGGTCTGGGGCCTGATTCATTTCTGTCGACGGCTGTTCCGTCGAGTGCCTTCCTGTCTCTCAACAAGGAGAAGGCGTTTGACTGGGTCAATCACGAGTACCTGCTCGGGACACACCGGGCATTCGGGTTCAGGACTCGGTTCGTCGCCCTGATTCGAATTTTGTGCGCCACAGTAGAGTTTCTGGTTAAAGTTAAGGGGTCCCTGACGGAACCCCTTCGCTTCGGGAGACGAGTACATCAAGGCTGCCCCCGTCCGGCCAGCTGTATTCCCTGTGCATGGAACCTTTCATGCGCCACTTGCAGAGGAGGTTGTCGAGGCGAGTCCTGCACGGTGCGCACGGGGGGTGCCATCTCGGCCTACGCCGATGACATGCTCCACACTTTCACCGACCCGAATGACCTGGGGAGGATGCGCGAGTGCCAGGCCATGTACTCAGCAGCATTTTCCACCAGGATCAACTGGGCCAAATGTTCCGGACTACTGGTCGAACCGTGGCGGGTGGACTCTCGGGAGGAGGAGTTATGAGGGTTCAGCTGGAGTGCCACCCATCTCCTCTACATGGGGGTCCACCTCAGCCCGGCTGAGGAATCCTGGCCGAGCAACTGGCAGGAACTGGAGGCCAAAGTCTCAGCTCGCCTCGGCCGCTGGACAGGACTGCTCCGAGTGCTATCTTACAGGAGTCGAATGCTGGTCATAAACCAGCGTGTGTCCGCCATGATGTGGTACTGGCTGGTCACTTTGGTCCCTCCTCGTGGCTTTGTCGCTGACATCCAGAAAACGTTGGTCGACTTCTTCTGTGACAAAAAGAACACTGGGGCGCTGCGCAGGTCCTGAGTCTCCCTATTGAGAAGGGCGGACAGTCGCTGGTGTGCGTCGCACCCAGGTCGCGATGTTCTGCCTTCAGAAGTTGCAGCGATACCTTTATATCGAGCCTCCTCCTACCAGGTGTGTAACGTCAACTATGACACGTAGCTCCTGCTCGTCAACCGTGATGGTTTGGATGTTGCCCTCAAGACGCTGCCTGTCTTTTACCAGGACATGATCACTGCCTGGAATGGTCGAACTACGCCGTGCCTTACCTCCGGCAGAAATAGCGGATGTCATCAGAGAGCCGTTGCACAGGAATCCGCACCTCCGTCCTCACGGGTTCGAGTAACTGTTGGAGGGGAGGGCCATGGTGGTGAGGGTGAGCAGGGTCGGGGATGTGCTGGGTGCCGGGGGCCTGGGCTGGACGCTGCCGCAGGACATATCGAGCAGGGCAGCGGTAAATATCGGGTATGTGGCCAGAGCCATCCGACGCCTTAAAACGGCAGTGCTTGGACCCGACGTAGTGCACCAGTTGGAGAACGCTCACGTGTGCGATGGGATCCCGTCTGGGCTCACCCCATCCCCAACGGAATTTCACATTGGCCCCAAGGTCCTGCACTTCCCGCGGGACCCTGTGTCCCACAACCTGAGCCACTTCTGGAATTTTAATTTTGTTCCCTTTCAGGGGGTAAAATGGCGGGCCCTGTATAGACTGCTGCTGCACACCGTCCACCTCATTCCCTCATCCACCATCCGGACACGCCTTGGCGTGCCCATTTGCCACCGGGTGGTGGGGATCTCCAGTGGAGGGCTCTCTACGCGGGACTCCTCCCCCTTTCTCTCGGGGATCTGGGGTGGAGGGTGCGGCACGCAGCGTTGCCCTGCAAACACAGATTGCGGTGCTTCATGGACGTCAAACCCGACTGCTTGTTCTGTGGCACTGTGGACTCCGTGGACCACGTGTATATTGGGTGTGGGCGTTTGCACTCCCTTTTTGATTTTCTTAAAAAGCTCCTCCTCTGCTTTTGATTCCACTTCAGTCCGATACTCCTGATCTTCGGGCACCCGGTACAGAGGAGGGAGGGCAGGTCTGAAGACCTCCTCGTGTGTCTGCTCCTGGGCCTGGCCAAACTGGCCATAAACAGGTCCAAGCAGCAGGCCGTGGAGGGGGTCGTTAAGGCCGACTGCCTGCTCCTCTTCTGCGTTTCCGTGAGGACCCGGGTGTCCTTGGTGAAGGAGCACGCTGTGTCCACCAACACCCTGGAGTTTTTCAAGGAGCCGTGGGCTCCACAGGGGGTGGAGTGCATTATTTCACCCTCAAACTCTATTTTGATTTATTCTCTGCCCTCCCCTTCACTGTTTGGTCACACAGCATTGCCCTTTGATGTGAAAGGCACTGCTTGTCACTGGCCACCCGGGTGGTTTCCTATCTTCCCAGTGGTGGAAATTTGAATAAAGATTTGTGCACCTTGTGTCTTTCACTGTGTCTCACACATACACAAACAGGATGGGAGCTGGGGAAAAAAAAAACAAGCACTAGGGAAATAAAACAAACTGGAGTCTCAGCGGTTTTGCAGAAAACGAAAGAAAAAATAAATAAATAGGAGTGTCAAGGGTTCTGTTCACTCTGAGAGCTGGCTCTGAGGGACGTGGACCAGTGTCAAGAACTCTCCATGTGTGAATAAATGGTAACTTGGTGATGGGATACTGGCCTCTATGGAGTTGTTTCTTAAATACCTGAAAACAAGTACTGCCTAATTCAAGCACTAATTAAAAAGAAAAAGAATAACCAGGGTTTCCTCCCCTTCGCTGTCTGATCACACAGCATTGCCCTTTGATGTGAAGGGCATAGCTTGTCACTGGCCACTCAGGTGTTTCTTTTCTTCCTAGTGGTGTAAATTGAATAAAGATTCGTGGACCTTGTGTAATTCACTGTGTCTCACACATGTGCACACACAACATGGGGGCTAGGGAAAAGTAAACCCGACTGCAGTTAGGGCAAGGTTGAAGAAAAAACAATGTAAAAAAGGGAAAACTGGACTTCTGCTCACTCGGAACAAGCTTTGTGTTAACTGGGTCAATGTCATTACTATGCAATACAAACACAGTGTGACTTGATGACGGGTAAACAGCATTTGTGAAAGGGGAGAGGATTTAGTGCAAAGAAATAAGGGTAGTGTTGATTACAGGGGAGTATGGCGAGCATTACAGTAACAGGAAAGGGAGGGTGTTAGGACAGTGTAATAGAGAAGGGACAAAACCGAGAGTCATGAAAAGAGAGTTGAATACATGATAGCAGGAAGAGGGGTAAACACAGGTAAAAAGAGATGATTAAAGACAGAGTGGACAGGATAGATTAATGAGACAAGACCTCCATTTCACAATGCCATCCTGAGTCTGATTGCACCTCTGCGATGAATCATTCCTCATCTTCCTGTTTCCAATTTCAACCCCAGTGCCCGTCACCTGAGCTACAAGATTGTTAAACTACAAAAGGTGTCTATTCCTGTCTGGCAAACAGAACCATGGCCAAGACATGGCTTACGAGGGGAGTTAGAGGTAGTTTTCGATGCAAAAAAGGAAGGGCTGTCAGGACTGGTGGCACTTAAAAAGTCAGCAAATGAAGGTCAAGTGTTTCATTCAGATGGGGAAAATAGCATTTGAGATTAAGGTTGCAGAGGGCATAACCACGTATAAGTTTCCAAATAAGTGTCTTAAACAAAACAAAATGGTGAAATCTGACAGAAGCCCCTTTCAGTCACAAGCAGGCAAATTCAAACGAGGGAGAATGGAAATTGCTGGCAAAGAAAATGAATTATTTGAGTCACGGAGTCATAGAGACATACAGAACAGAAACAACCCTATTTTCCATGAAATCCGAGAGTCCGTAAGTACCCTCACCAACGTCTACAGGTGCATTTGTGAGAGAATTCGTTCTGGGCTCCCAACAGCATAGTATGGGAACTGCTCCACCCAGGACCATAAGAAACTGCACAAGGTTGTATGCACAGCCGAGTCCACCATGGAAATCAAGCTTCCATGCATGGATTCCTTTTACGCAGCCCACTGCTATGGAAAGGCTGTAACCAACATAAAAGACCCTCCACAACTCGGTAATGCTCTCCTACAACGTGTTTGGTCATGCAGAAATACAGAGGCCTGAGCATGCGCAACAGCAGATTCATAAACAGGTTCTTCTGGAATGTTATTAGACTATTGAATCGACTATCCTGCCTCAAGTAATGCTGATCTTCCAAATGTTGATTCTGTTGTACACACTGTGAAATGTAACCTGAATGCCTCTGTCTAAATCTTTTGTTCTGAACACCCTCACATCCGATGATCTGCTTGTACTGCTCATAAACAAAACTGTTCGCTGTACTTTGTTGCAACTGATAATAAATCCATCAAATGAAATCAAATCAAACTTATCCTGCGAACCAGCTATCCAAAGGAATCCAGTCCAATTTACCAGCATTTGTCTCGAAAGCCTGTAAACCACTACGGTTGCTCACTCAGATGCCTTTTAAATGTTGGAATTGTACCAGCCTCCACCACTGCATCTGACAGTTCCATCCAAGCTTGCACCTACCTCTGCGTGAAAAAGATGCCTGCTGGGTCCCTTTTAAAACGTTCCTCTCTAACATAAAGCTATTATCTGTAGTTTTGTCTCTATTATGCTGGGGAAACTTCCTTGGCTATTTACCCTATCTCTGACCCTCATGATCTATAATCTTTGACATGGTGACACCTCACCCTCTGACGCTATGGCGAAAAGAACCTCAGACTATTCATACTCTCCCTTTAGCTGAAACACTCCAAGACTGGCAATATTCTTATACGTTCATGGAGTTAGCATGTGTAAATGCATGCAGAAAGTTTTCTCCACAACCCCACCATTCTACAATTCCAAGGGATGAGGGAAGTCTGTTGACCTGTTTCACGACTGAATGCAGATTTCACAATCGTTTCTAAGGTCATCGCCAACCACTGCTCTGGAAGTGGTGATCATGCCGATCAACCTGTGCTTTGCTGAACAGAATGATCTCTAAAAGCCTCACTCTCCTCAGGGACACGATCGTGGGAAACTTGGCCTGGTGGACGCCAACTTCACCGGCCTGGAGCAGGGGCAGGCTTTTCACAGGATATCGCACAGTTCCATGTGGAATGTATTCTCCAAGTAGGCTTTGGGGAGGGAACCCACATTTTGATCTCACAACTCTACACCAACAAGTGCAGTCTCAATAAATGGTTCAGAATCACAAAGCTTCCTGATAAGATTGGGATTCAGCGATGCTTCCCACTCGTTCCTTTACTGTTTTATTGTTGCACAAGAGAGGGGTGAATTATTGTAATTCATTCAGGCATTGCTTACTGTTTCACCATTGCCAACCAACTAACTATATTTTTTAATATGATTGCTTTCTCGATCATTGCCTATTTCTACACAAAGCCTTCATTGTTCTCTTTATTTCAAATGAGGAATCTCGTTTCTGCTTAATTTCTTCATTCTCCACCTGAATAATTAATTCAAGATTTTATGGTCACTGATCGCCAGTCCACTGATATTGTTCAATAATGCTAACTCATTGTGTCCGTAATTCTTGTGGAAAGCGTCAGAAATCGCTGAATCCTTCCATCTGCGCTCTTGTGTCAGTTCAATGCTGCGAGATGTAATAAAATAATCCTCCAAGAATGCATTGTGGCCTGTTGGCAACAGTTCAAGATACTGATGTACTCTTCCAATCTGTTTTTGAAAAAAAACATCATGCATCATCACAAAGACTAAATGGAAAAGGTGAGGTTTCGACAGTAACTGCATGACTTCATGCATATGTTATTGAGGATCTCCCAAAAATCAAAAGTAATGCTCGAGAAAGAACCCTGTACCTGAATGTGTGAGATGCATCAGTGGAGTGTTTGATCCTGAAGTCCAGGATTCAGAACCAGAATGACATTACAGATCTAGGATGTGTTTCAGCTGCTTTCCTTTCTCACTCAAGATTGTCTACCTCCCGTGGTAGCTTCATTTGCCTCCTAAATGTGTTTGTTCACTGTTCTCCAACCCACTTACAGGTTGGATTAAATATTCCATAATAATGGCCGGCATATTGCTCCAGAAGGTTAAACAATCCTCATCCAACGAAAAAGAAACCGATGTTTCCAATGTGTTTAGATCACAACAGTCCCAGACACCTCACCAACAATCAAAACGTCCAAAGCCTTTCTTCCCAGCAACAAAATTTACAAGCGCAGGAGACTGACCGTAATGCAGAGTTACATTGTACTTTGCTCAGAAATTGCATGAATTAATTTAAACTCTGTGATTTCACATTTTTAGCTTACAATCAGTTTAAACATTATGACAAAGACAGAGAACACGGGGGCTAACACCTTCAAAATTTTGTAGCTAACACCCTTTGTTACAGTTAACCGGAGAATACAACTTTAAAACAAAGGTTTTGTGATTTACACATGAAAGAAGTGAAACTATCACAGTGTTCTAACAGATGAAAGCCACAATTAATAATTAAGGTTTCTTCAATGTATAATTTCAGTAACATCACACTGCAAACTTTTGCTGTAAATTCTGTGTCTTAAAATTGTGTTCTCCAAAACCGCCTGATGAAGGAGCAGCGCTCAGAAAGTTAGTGCTTCCAATTAACCCTGTTCGGTTATAACCTGGTGTTGTGTGATTTTTAACTTTCTGTGTGTGTGTGCATGTGTGTATCTAAGTGTGTGTGGGGGGCGGGGTTTCTGTTTCCTGCCGGTTGTGGTTATCTCTCTGTATTATCATGAGTCTCCCTCTCCTTTACAATGACAATTGAAGTCTTCAGTGGGTCACGGTGCACTGATTTCTCTCAATACAGTATTTATGGGAAACTGGAAAAGATGTAAATATCAGTATCTTTACCCCAGAAACCTTGAAAGCTGAGCTGTTATTTCAATTCAAAAACCTAAGTCTTACGAACTAAGCAAGGGAGGGAATACTCAGTAAAATGCAGGACAGCAGCTCTTTTGTCCATGTTTAAACCAAGGCTATGATATTTTATTACCGTTTGAGGTTAGAGCGATTTGTGTGCATTTACAAATATTGTTAGAAATTGGACCATTCGACCATACGATGTAAGAGCAGTTTCAGGCCGTTCAGGCCACCCAGTCAGCTATGTAATTTAATCATGAATGATCTGTTTATCCATCCCACTCTCCCCTTAACCAAAGGCATCCTTTTAAATCCCATGTATCTCTGTTTTAAACACACTTGATGTCCTCGCCTCCACAGCTCTCTGCGGCAATGATTTCCATAGATTAACGACTCATTGGTTGAAGAAATTCATCCTCATCTATGTTCCAAATTTTGTCCCTTCACTCAGGTCCAAGTCTCTCCTACATGTGGAAACAGCTTACACACAGAAGCTGAAATGAAAAGACCATGCACAAATGGCGGTCTGATTTTGGTCTGAGGCCAGTGGAAGACAGTCTCGAGGACTGCTAGGAATCATTGGCTTTGACCGTGTTCATGTATCAGCAGAATACCTGGATGATTATGACACCAACGTCACACACTTCATTATCTCATGCATGGAGGACTGCATGCCACATAAGTCAACCCGAGTATTTCCCAATCGTGGACCTTGGATGAACCAAGAAATACACTCCCTCCAAAAGACCATATGGGCAGAATATAAGGCGGACAACACCGACTAACGCAGGGAATCCAGATATGACCACCAAAATGGAGTGACTACTGGATCAAGTTCAAAGCTAATGCGACCAACCAGACACCAACCGCCCATGGCACGGCCTAAACAACATTACGGATACAAAATGATGCAGAGCTAGATTGCAGACAAAGACATATCCCTCCCTGTCACACTCAGTGCTTTCTATGCTTGGTTTGAGCTGAATGCCAGCGTTGCAGTGACCCCGGCCCTAACATCCCCTGACACTCCTGTTCTTTTGGTCACCACTGGAGATGTCTGATCAGTCTTTCTGAGAGAAAACCCGACGAAAGCAGTGGGCCTACACGGAATCACAAGGTGAGCACAGAGATACTGTGTGAACCAACTGGTGGAAGATTCACCGACATCTTCAACCTCTCCCTCCAACATGATGAAGTCCCCACCTGATTGAAGAATAACATTACTATCCCTAGACCGAAGAAAGCGCATGCAATGTGTCAACTTGCCTTCCACCTCTTTTTGTGTCATCTGCAAATTAGGCAAAAGGACATTCCCTTTCTTCATTCAAGTTATTCAAAATTAGAGTTTTGGAGAAAGCGATGACTGCAGATGCAGGAGTTCAGAGTCGACCTCGTGGTGCTCGAAAAGCACAGTAAATCAGGCAGCATCCAAGGTGCAGGAGAATCGACGTTTTGGGCAGAAGCTGTTCATCATGGACGATGAAGGACTTCTGACTGAAACAGGATTCTCCTGCTCCAGATGCTGCCTGACCTGGTGTGCTTTTCCAGCACAACACTCTTGATATAAATACAGTTTTACATATTAAATGTATAATCAATGTTATGTAATGTTGCATGCTGAAGCTGTTTGGGTCTGTACAAATGTTGTTGTGTATTTGAGTTGATTGGTTTACACGTTCGTATCATTGTTCAAAGGAACTTTTTGTGTTGATTTAAAAATATTATTTTGCGTTGGATCTGTTCCAGTGCACATATAAATGTTGTAGTCTATCAGAGCTGCTCATGTTTATATGGAAATACTGTTGTTTCTTGGAACTGTTTCTATTCATGCATTAATACAGTATTGTTCATGATGATGTTGTGCCTCTATCTTACCCATTAGTAATACAGTGTCTGACCGTGTGGGGCTGATGCAAAGCTCCTCCAGGACCTTGGAATGGATCTGCAGTCCCAGCACCAGCCAGAGCAGCGGAAGTACAGAGAAGCGATGGCAATGTGTTAGCAGGTGTGAGGAATGATGACGCAGGACACCGAGTTCTCGTTATTGTTGGGCGGACCTCATGATCTGGAAGGGGTGGTGACAATAATTGAAGAGCACTGGGGGCAGACAGTGTGTTAAATAAAGATACAGCGAACTTTGAATATTGTACCAGACAGAGAATTCAATTGAGAAGAATGGGGAGACGATTAAATGGACATGAGGGCAAGTTGAGAAGAATAAGGAGAGAGCAATATACAGAGGAATGCGGGAATGTTAAAGACAGAACAGGAAGAGGATTTGACAGAAAATGACAGGGTAGAAATGTGTCGGCAGAAACAGTGTTGACGACAGGGGTCCAGGGAGAGGGTAAGTACAGGGGCAGCTGGAAAAAAAAATGTGTCCAGCTAGATGGATCAAATTGAATGAGTTCACTGACGGGGGCTGGAAACCGATTCCCATCAGGGAGTATTGGCTGTCAGATACAAACAGGAACATTGGGGATTCTGCTCACTCTAGGAAGCAGTTTTGTGGTAGCTGGGTCAGTTACAGATACTTCGAAAGCGTAAATGCAGTGACTTGATGTCGGTTCCTGGCCTCTGTGACAATTGAGTGGATCAAATACAGAGTAATAAGGACAGAGGTGATGACAGGGGAGCAGTGTGAGAATTGTGTTAAGAGGAAGATGGAGGACAGTTGTTACAGCGTAATTGAGAATAAACTACCTAGAGTGCTATAAGGAGAAGGTTGAATACAGGATAGCAGGGATAGGGGAAACACAGGGGAAAAGCAAACATGTGCACACAGAGCGCAGAGGATCAAATGAAGACGAATTGGATGTGAGTTAATTGGAGAGCAATGTGCAGAAAGTTGAATGCAACGAGAGGACTAAAGATTTACATGTGTGCAATTTAAATAAAATTGTGGAGTGCAGAGTAATTGTAAGAATATGAAATGTAAAGTAACTGTGACAGGATTGAATAGAGAGGAATAGGACGAAGGTTAAATATAGTGGAAGAGAGAAATGGTTAAGTACAAGGGAATAGAGAGAATCAAACGCAGAATAACATTGGCGCAATTAAAGATGAATTGGGGAGGATTAAATGCAGACTAATAGGAAGAATTTTAAATACAGGGGAGTGGATAGAGAGGAGTGAATTCAGATAATGTCTTAAATACAGTTCAAGAGAGAGAGAGCGAGAAGGTGAAAGACAGAGTATCTGGTAGAGAATTTAACACCGGGGAAGAGATTGGATTGCATAGAGAATAAGAGAGTTGTTTAACTGCTGTAGATTAGGTAAAGGATTAAATATTACTCAACAGAAATGTTTCCCAGTTTTAGTTATTGTTAGTGAAAATGGGCATAGCCTTCCGATTAGCTTCCAATAAACTTTCTGATTTCTTCAGATTTCCAAACCACAACATGTAGTCACTCCTTTCATCTGCACAATTACTCCCCTCCTATACCGCATTGTCTCACAAGATCACCTCTCTCCACCTCACTGACAACTCAGTCTTGACACATCCCACACAACCTACTCCTCACACCTCCCTCTCCCACCTGCTCTCTATTTTTTATTTAGAGCAGTGTGGACTAAGAAAATTCCCTTCTCCTGGTCTTGTACTCACACGAGAGGGAATGAATGGCATTCTGTTCTTCCTCTTTAAACTCTCAAAATCAGCTAAACTACCTCCTCCACTTCCTTCGTATCAATCCCAAACGGGGCTTTTTAAAATTAATTCATGGGAATGAAGGAGTCACTGGTCAGAGCCAACATGTTCTTGCCCATCGTGAATTGCCACGAGGACAGAGGAGTGACAAACACATTGTTGTGCGCCTGTAATCATTGTCGTCCTGACAAAATAAGAATGATCGTTTTTCTCTGCAAAGGACACGAATCAACCGACAATCGGACTTTTGGTCATTAGACTCCTCAATTCCAGAATTTTATTGAATTCAACTGTGACCATCCGACATATAGTAGCATTTGAATCCGGTTCCCCAGAACATTACCTGGATCTCTGGATTGACAGTCCGATGATAATTCCAATATGACACTGCGTCCACATGCTGAATGGCTTCCTTCTATATAAGATGCTGGAGGTGGGGCTGAACAAAAGCAAAAGATGCGATAAATCAGCAAGAAAAGCCGAACTTGCTGTGGAAAAAAGTCAGCATGTCTGCCAGCAATTGCGTAGAGAATTCAGAGCTGAATGCCCTCCTGCTTCAGTACAATAGGCTGGAGAAAGGGCTGAATGGCCTCCTCCAGTTCCTGTGGTACACGCAATCGAAGGAGTTGAATAGTTTCCACCTGTTCTATTGTTTCTGGGTATGTCTATGACAGCAGCACACTCATTGAAAACTGAGCAATGCTTTATCTATTTAATTAAAAACAAAATCCGTCAGTAAAACGTTCAATTCTCTGGCTAATTGTTCGAACATTGAACAATATTTTAGATAACGGCTGCTTGCAGTATTCCAAATATTTCAGCTAATCGCTGTCCATTAGTGGGATCTTTCTACACACATTTTATACTGTAAACCAGTGAAGGAGGCATAGAAATAGCAGATAATGTAAGAAGTGAGAAACCATTAAACTTTCTGGACAAGCGATATGCTGTAAATTAAATTACCAAATTCAGGAGGTGACATATGAACATCAAGGCTTGGAGTTGTACACTTTATTTCTCTGGAAAGTGGTTGGGCAGTTTGAACAGGCTTGAAAAAAAAACTGCACAAAGTCGAGATGGAATACAAAGTTAACGAAAATATTATTAAATCTTTACAATTCATTGTTTCAGACACAGTTGGGGGGGCACTGATCAAATCTGAACTCTTGAAAAGTGAATGAATTGTGATGGGTTGAAATAGAGCTCTGCCCACTTCTCAACGCTACTCCTTTTGGAAGGATGTCAATGCCTTGGATTATCTCTGGGCTAACAGTCATTGGAACATAGAAAAAGGTCAATCAGCCCCCGCGAGCTAGTTCTAACATTCAATGGTTGATTTGCAGCAGAACGCCATGCACCTCTATTGGTATCTTTCACTTAATACCTACGTTTACCAAAAAAGAAAATCCACCTCGGATTTAAAATGAACACCTAATCCACAGTCGTTTGTCGGAAAGATTTCCAAAAACCCTCTCTGTGTGCAAATGCTTCCTAACATTTCTCGTGATCACACAGGCCTTAATTTGCAGACTTTGGACCTTTGTGCTTGAATCCCCAACCAATGGAAACAGTTTACCTTCATCCACCCTGTCTTCAATTTCGACAGAAACAAGGCCACATTTGTTGAGCCTCTCATTATAACTAAACCCCTAAAGTTAAGCTCTCATTCTTGCAAATCTGTACTGTATTCCCTCCCATTGTATGCCATTGTATCCAAAGTAAGGTGTGGTTGCTGGATCTGTTCACATTACACCAAGTGAGATCTAACCAGGGATTTGTTTCATTGCAGCCGTAACATTTGTGGTATTTTGTGAGATGACAGCATCACTGGTCAAAACAGCATTTATTGCCAATTCTTGGCAGTTCAGAATCAACCATATTGCAGTCTGTCTGGAGTCACGTACAGGTCAGACCAAGTAAGGATTCAATTTTCTTTCCCTAAACGACATGAGTGAAATTTTACTGATTGGTTTTTCCGCCTGTAAAATTCTAAGGCAAAAGGATTAATCGCTGTGCAGGCCATTTCCCTGTAGACATTCAGAATTTCACCTGTAAGTTTTGTTCTCATATGGTCTGGTCTTTCTGCTCATTAATGGGCCTCGTCATACACCAATAACGAGAAGTGTTTTATTATCTTTGATATCCAGGTTCGATAAATATGCAGCTTTGCAAACCCAATTTTTCCCTCTAAAATCCCGGGTAATTTTTCAGTTCTGAAATGTCTTTGCCCAGGCATGTGGTTAGAATCCCTGATTACGGCTTGTTGAATTGGAGTTGGAGCTGTTCCTCCCACTCCCAAGGTCCCTGCTTCTTTGTCCTGAGATTCTCTGCAGTGTGTGTGGGAACACTCTGATTTGAGCTGCTTTTTTTTAGCTATGATGTGGAGGTGCCAGCATTGAAATGGGGGAGACAATGTCAGAGGTCACACGATACCAAGCTATTATTAAACAGGTCCAGTTGAAAGCACAAGCTCTCGTGCGATTTCTGACCTTTTTTTCGCCAGTCATTCAGGTCATGTTCGATCAGAATTGCTTAGTAACTTTTGAAGTAACAATGTACTTAACGGAATTTAAATTCAGTTTCTATCATAGAAATTGTGGTACATAAACAGCATTTGATGTTTTGATGTCATCTTTTTAAATTAATCATCTAAAGAAGAGTTCTACTTAAACTCAGAACTATTTCTCAATCCGAAACCTTGTGGCAATGTCTCATCACCAATCCATTCAATTTTCAGTCAAAATGAAGACTTGCATATCTGCCTGGCTTGATTGAATTTTACAGGCAAAGGGGCAAGTTTCCTGGTTTAACATCTCAGTTCCATTGTCTCATTAACACCTGTTCAATGTAATCGGTCAAGATAATGGGATTGTGTACCTGGGCCTACCCCTACCAACACCAGGATTCATGTTCCAGTTCATAAGGTTGCTGCTGTAGACACCACTGATCCCATATTCACCAACCGTCATGGCCAAAAGCAAACGAAAGGAAAGATGAATTCGAGAGAGCAAAGAAGAAAGAAGGTTGCAACCAACCTGGAAGTAAATGGACACAACAGCATGAACGCTTTTGAAACTATCACTAGGAAGGTTGAAGGGGATTTGCGCAGGCTTGGAACGCTTCACCTGTGAGGTTAGATTGGAGAGACTTGGATTGGGTTTGGGCAGATTCACCGACGTCAACCCGGTGTTCCTCCATGATCACTGCCTCCTGCTGGCCAGAAAGGGAACGTGTAACCTGATGGTGAAACTGCTGGAACAAGAGAACACAGAGAAGCTCAAAATGGATTCCACAGTTTGTCGAACTGTGACATCCCTCTTTCAGCGTCTCTCGGACTTGTGGGCGATAGTCGTGGGGAATATAAAGAGGATCTTTAGCAGGGAGAACTGTCCAAAATCCAAAAGAGCATGCAGAACCATCGCCTACTGCAGGCGATGGAGGTCGATGTTACGACCAATCTTTAGTAAGCCTTGCTCTTTACATAAGAAGCCTTCAAGGTAACTTCCTGGTCCATCATCCAGAAAGCCGAGCAGGGTGAGTCCTGCGCATTATTGTTCTTTCAGAAGATGGACAGCGGGAGATCAGTGATCAGCAGCTTGAAGGAAGAAGATGGCTCGGTAATGTCCTCTCAAAATGACATTCTGAGGATCAGCAAATCCTTTTCTGCTGGACTCTACGACATGAAGCCAACTAACACTGCAAATCTCCCAGTCATTCCTGCCAAATATCACGGAGGTCTTAGACAACAGCACCCGGGAGATGCGACAGCAGCCATTCTCCCTGAATGAGCTGACAAGGCTTTTGAGTACTCAGAAATGTGTAAAATTCACAGAGGTCACTGCTTTCCCACCAAATTGTGGTCAAATCGGTGGGACATGATTGGCCAGGACCAATGCAAAACGCACAAAAAAAGGTATCTCGCCCCTCATCAACAGTTCGAAGGACAAGTTGAAGGACTGGCAACCTGTTTCATTGCTGACTACACATTTCAAAATCGTATCTAAGGTCATAACCAACCTGGTCAGATCTCCTCTGGGATCAGTGATTCTAACCGATCAAACCTGTCCTGTAGTGGGCAGCACTAACAATGAGAGCATTTTTCTCCTGAGGGACATGATCACCTCCGTACAGGACCGGGGAGTTGGAGGCCTGCCTCATCAGTCTGGACCAGGAGAAGACCTTTGACAGGATATTGTGCAGCGAAGTCTGAGATGTGCTTTCGACATTGAGTTTTGGGGAGGATTCAGCAAATGAATTCAACAGGCCGTAGAGTCATAGAGATGTACAGCATGGAAACAGATATTTTTACTGCTTCTGCCGTCAATGGCTGGGAATCAGAGGGCTTCCTGATCAGATCCAGAGTCAGGCAGGGCTGCCCATTCTCACCTATCCTGTTTTCTTGCTGATCCCGAAGCACCTGAATAATTGTTGCAATGCATTCAGATATTTCGTCCTCTTTTGCCATTGCCTCTCAACTGAGAACGTCTTTGTTAATGTTCCTCAGTCCAGCATTGCTCATTTATACATCAACTCTCTATTTAGATTCAGGACGCAAGTTTCTTCATTCTCCATGTTGGCAAATAATTCGAGTATGTTGAGATCACTCTTCCCCAATACAATAAAATTGCAAAATCATGCTTTTTAATTGTGTTCTTACTATTTGGAGAAAGCATATTTCATTGCAGCGTGTTTACATCTGTGCTCTTGTATCAATTCAAGACTGTGAGAAGTAATAAGTTAATTCTTTCAAAGTGGTTTCTCTGTCCAAATACCGAACACATTATCATAAATAATAAGTTTTAAAGGTGAGGTTTCAAAACTAACTTATCACTTTAAGATTAGATTAGATTTGATTACATTACAGTGTGGAAACAGGCCCTTCGACCCAACATGTCCGCACCGACCTGCCGAAGTGTAACCCACACATACAGTTACCCCTTACCGAACTCGACAGGAAATTTAGCATGGCCAATTCACCTCACCTGCGCATCTTTGGACTGTGGGAGGAAACCGGAGCACCCGGAGGAAACCCACGCAGACACGGGGAGAACGTGTCAACTCCTCACTGTCAGTTACCAAAGGCGGGAATTGAACCCAGGTCTCTGGCGCTGTGAGGCAGCAGTGCCAACCACAGTTTATACCGTGTCGCCCACGCATACTTTATTGATAATCCGGCTAGAACAGTAACATTCAATTAAAAACAAACCACTCTTCCAATGTATTCAGATCGCAGCAGGCCCAGAACCCTCACCAATAAATGAAATGTCCGACGCTATTCCCCTTGGAACCAATATTTCCAGCCACACATGCAATAATCAAATGAGCACTTGGAGTAACCCAAGGATCAGCTGTTCAATTTCTTGCCTGATTTGCTCAATTCCACTTTCAGAAACCCCAAGCTTTTCCTTCTGGTAATATTTGTGATGAGGTCAGCCAACTTGACCTCATCGGATATGAGTTCCCTGATTGTGGCTATTAATGTGTCTCAATCAGTGAGCCCTTGCTGACATAAAAAGGATGAATGTCATGGATATGGAGATGTTGAATGCCGAAGGCAGTGAGAGACTGCTGTCACAGGCTGTGCTTTTGTAAATGAGGAATGATTAATGTTGGATTCTGACCTCTGAAGGGCTATTTCACCACCTAACATTGTTCATGCCAATATTGAGCAGGACCTGTGGCTCTTCATTTTCCACACTTTCCCGCTTCAATTCTGTTGAGTTTGTTAAGACCGACAATGTGTCGTCTCCGGTAACCAGCTATTTTTCTTTCATGCTAGAGCTGATATTAAACAGGGAAGTCCCAACCCAGTGTTGAGGAGAACATTTCTCTGAGAAACTCTCAAACGGAATTAATTTCAAAATGTCAATGTCAACTTAAAAACAATATGATGTAAAATAAGATTTCCAAGTTGGATGGATAGAATTGGGGTGTCAACGCTGGAAAATAGCGTGCCACAAGGACTGATTAATTAACCCTGCTGCCTCACAGCGCCAGCGGGTGCGCCTGCGTTGGATGCAATTTGCAGGGTCAGTGTGGACTCGATGAGCCGATTAACCCGCTTCCACACTGTAGAGATTCCAATAAATGGCTCAGCATGCATGTTCCCATGTTTGCTATTGACCGATTCGGATTTTAATCATCGAATAAACCCAAGTTCTAACAAGGAAGGATCACAACTCGGAGTTAAAACACCGCAGTCACCTGTTTGTTCAAATTCTTAAATAAATGATTGGAACCACGTTGTCATGTCATTGTCCCCCAGAGGTATCAGCAGGTACAAATGAAAGACTTCGGGATTATATCACCTTGGAATTTCGAACAGAGAGATTGCTTTTACAAAGAGATTTTTGTAGAAAATGACTTTTTCAATTCATCAGATGTGGAAAATCATTTACACGAACATTCCGATTGTAACAATTCCTGGTAAGTGCCTTACACATCTGACATTGCCTGAGTCTTTCTGAGGATTCATGTCATTACTCAGAATGACGCATGGGTAGTAATCGTACACTCTGCAAGAATCGCCCAGAAAATTAAACTTTCCATGGTGTAATGATTAATGTCTTGTGGCAAGCCTGCAGAAATCTCAATTCAAGTGGAGACTACGCTGCATTTCGATGGTATTAAAGACGCCAGTCTCTTTGAAAAAAAATATATACAGTGGTATTTTTATGTCGAGAATAGAAAAAAAAAATCGGGAGGGATTTCTTTTCTGTTTTTTGAACGAATAAGCTGTCGGCTATTCTGTCCTTCTGATGCTAACATTAAACTTCGAGGTATTCCTGTTACCACAGCAATTGAATGGGTTGAATGGCTTTGTGCACGAGTCCACAATGTTTTTTTTTTAATTATTGTTTATCACCCAGCATGGTATCAATGGTATCTAAAGGTTTGCTCGAGAGGTCAGCAATATGAGATTCAGAATGAATCGCTTAATTTTTATCATTTTTCTCATTTGTTTCAGTCTTTTTTATTTCCTGAAACTGGGTGGATACACAAAATTTTCCTCATGAGAAGGGGATGCGAAAATTAGTCAGCTTTCGTACCTTGGAGTGAACATTTCTGTTCATCCGAGACAGATTTATTGGGAGAAAAGATGCTCTGAAGAGATTACTTAACGCTGAGTACATTCACAATCAACTTTGTGGTAGTTCCATTTAGAAGTTCACAGCAGCTTCACTTTAAAAGTGGCAGGCACAAGTCATTTGAGCAAATGTTAGATCCAGGGACCATGGTGTGAATATTACACGACGCGTATTTTCCTTGGAAAGGCAGAGCATTGTATATTAAGGAATAAGCTGCTTTCTTTCGTTTCATCTATGCATTGTTTTGAAGTTAATGAGAATTACACACACTGCATAATCATTTTCTTTGAATCTGTGTGAAAAGTCGAGAGTTTGCATTCTAATATTTTTTCATTTCTTTTCGAAATAAACTTTGTTTTTGACGTGAGCGCAATACTTGCAGCAGTTTGCGTTTACTACTCAGCAAGAGATCACTTTGATAAATGAAAAGACATAAGATTATAATCCATCAAACTGGATTTCGTTCTGGGGGTCTGGCTTGTTTTGTAATTAATCAGTTGGTATCAGAACAGAAGTGAGGCGACTAACCACATATCCTAACGCCCGAGGAACTGATTAACTGACACCACACTTCAATCAGACGATGCCCCAACTATACCTCTCCAGATCCATTTTACGCTACCAATCACACATCCAGACTTAGATGAAATTGCATCTTACATCGACCAAAATAGGAATCTCTCACACTGCAACAGAGCCAACGCAAAACAATTTCCCTCACCCCCGCAAGATTTGTAGCACTAGAACTCCGTGAGACACTGGGTGGCTCACACCTCTGGTTTTATGAACAGTACTTTGTCACCACCGCGCAGTGAGGACAGAATTGCACTGAGGCAGTTTCGAAAAGATTTACAAAAATGTTGCCATTATGTGGAAATTACTGTAGAATTCAGGAAAGATGGATAGTGTTTGGGTCATTTTCCTTTGAACAGAGGTGAATGAGAGGTGATGTGATTGAAGTCATCAAAATAATCAGGGACATAGACGGAGACCGATCACGCCAAACACAGGAACATTTATCAGGAGAAACAGAGTAATACAAATTGATGGAAGGATTATCGGGTACACGAGACTGACCGTTTCGTTGAAAAGGTGTTGGGGCGTCTTGAACTCACTGCTCAGTTTCGCTGGGAGCTGGAGGTATCAAACCACAACTCATTTAAAGGGAACCTGGATCTGGACTTGAAGAATAATTGCAATACTGTGGAGTGTTAAAGTGAATTCCAGAGTGCTATGACGACCTTCCATTTGTTCCATGAAGAAGTGTTTGTATCTCTATAGTTTTTACAATGCATGAAGTAATTCTTGCGGAGGAATGATTTTTAACTAAGTTTAGAAATCAGGAATTAATCATTTAGATTATTACAGCAGTTCAGGCAGCATCCTTGTTTAGTTATTCTCATTATTCAAACATGTTTTTTAAAAGCAAATGTTGTGAAAGGTTGCACTGTTTTTGACCTGTTGGGTAATGACATTATCACTTGTAATATTAATTGCCCCTGACATTATCAGAACACAAGAGAGAGTCAGTTACTAGATTTTTATTATGTTGGATCTTATTTTACATGAATTGGAGTACTGCATTTCCTAATTGTTGTGGTTCTGTTCGCCGAGCTGGGAATTTGTGTTGCAGATGTTTCGTCCCCTCTCTCGGTGACATCCTTAGTGCCTGGGCGCCTCCTGTGAAGCGCTTCTGTGATGCTTCGTCCGGCAGTTATTGTGATTTGTATCTGCCGCTTCTGCTTGTCAGGTCCAGCTGTCCACTGCAGTGGCCGGTATATTGGGTCCAGGTCGAGGTACTTATTGATTGAATCTGTGGATGAGTGCCATCACATATTTTCAGCATTCAAAGCCCTTACATTTATTTCATTAAAATGGTTCACTTCCCAACCTGCCTCCTTGAAGTGCTTCTCAGAATCATTAAAAAAAAGACAGAATATTTCATTTGGACAATTAAGTTTGTGCTATCAACGCTACACAAAATCTACGAATCGTCCTGGCTTCCAGCAACATGCTCGTAGCCTCGTATGTTATGAAGTTTCAATTATTCATCCAGGTACTTTTAAAAGTTTGTGAGGTTTCCTGATTCCACTACCCTCCCAGGAACTGAATTAACAGACCCCCACCATGCTTTGGGTGAACACCTCTTCCTCACATTTCCTCAAAACCCCTTCCCTTTCATCTAACATTTTAGGCCACGATGGGAATTTCTAATTTGCGATTAGAGTGGTGCTGGAAAAGCACAGCAGTTCAGGCAGCATTCGAAGAGCTGTAAACTCGACGTTTCGGGCAAAAGCCCTTCATCAGGTTTTTACCTAATTTCTGATTTCCATTTGATCGACTCCTTTAGTCAATTTCCGGGTGATTTTGGTTCTCGCACGTGGAAAATGCGGCCTATCCAACTGCACAAGTCGCTGCCTGTTGGCGATCACAACATCAGATCGACTATTCATTCTCACAGACATCATGCTGTGGCGAATCAAATACTTGTACTTCCCAAAATGCTTCCTGAACTGTGTGCAGTGCTGTCGCTGTCCCGGCTCGTAAAGCGGCAGATTGTTTTGTTTGGTTCACTGTCCTTTTCTCCTTTGATCGTTTTGTAGCAAGTTGCTGCCTGAAAATGAAGAGGAAATATTGGAGAGAGATAGCCTTGTCCGTCACTCTGGCTGCAACCGGCATTCTGCTCTTTTCAAAGGACATTCTCTACTGTTTTCGATATAAACCTTGGAGGATAGTTGACGATGTTCCGATAAACTGCTATATAAAGTCAAATTATTTTACTGATCCCAAGTAGCTGGGATTTACGTGGTTTGGTTACATTTTAACTCCTTTCATCCCATTCATTTTAATTTTGTTGATAATCACTCTGACGGTCAGGTACATTTTAGTGTCCAGTCGAATCTGCAAGAGCCTGAGGGGTCAGAGGAGGGGAAAGAGTCACAAAGATGCATAGATGGAGAGCTGGAGGAGGTCAGTTATTTACCTCTTCACCATACCAGTCAGCTTCATAATTTTGTGGTTAGTGTACGGTGCAAATATCTTACATTTCCAGATTAAAGGAGGAAATCGTTGGAATAACAGGTTTGGAACCCAGTTTACGTTTGTTGCAGAAATGCTGAAGGATTTCGGCTGCAGCACAAACACATTATTTTATGCAGTGACTCTGCCCACGTTCAGAGAGAAGTTCAGGAATGCAGCGCAACAACTGGTCAAGGAAATTCTTCACTTAGTCATTAAGCAAAACAACTGAGTGAAGTTTGTTGGCAGCTGCAGTGTTCCCAGCGCAGGAATTGCATATGTACGCCCAGGATTCCAGCAGTATAATCACATAGATCTCAGTACATCACCCAGGGATTGATGGGGACGGGGGAAGCAGAATGTGTCACCAGTCATCACGGTGTAAAAACGTTGACTGCAGATGCTGGAAACCAGATTCCGGATTAGTGGTGCTGGAAGAGCACAGCAGTTCAGGCAGCAACCAAGGAGCTTCGAAATTGACGTTTCGGGCTAAAGCCCATCATCAGGAATAAAGGCAGTGAGCCTGGAGCATGGAGAGGTAAGCTCGAGGAGGGTGGGGGTGCGGAGAAAGTAGCATAGAGTACAATGGGTGAGTGGGGGAGAGGATGAAGGCGACAGTTCAGGGAGGATAGGGTGGAGTGGATAGGCGGAAAAGGAGATAGACTGGTAGGACAAGTCCGGACAAGTCATGGGGACAGTGCTGAGCTGAAAGTTTCGAACTAGGCTGAGGTGGGTGAGGAGGAAATGAGGAAACTGTTGAAGTCCACATTGATGCCCTGAGGTTGAAGTGTTCCGAGGCGGAAGATGAGGCGTTCTTCCTCCAGGCGTCTGGTGGTGAGGGAGCGGCGGGGAAGGAGGCCCAGGACCTCCATGTCCTCGGCAGAGTGGGAGGCGGAGTTGAAATGTTGGTCAACGGGGCGGTGTGGCTGATTGGTGCGGGTGTCCCGAAGACGTTCCCTAAAGCACTCTGCTCGGATGCGCCCAGTCTCCCCAGTGTAGAAGAGACCGCAACAGGAGCAACGGATACAATAAATGATATTAGTGGGTGTGCAAGTAAAACTTTGATGTGTGTGGAAGGTTCCTTTAGGGCATTGGATCGAGGTGAGGGAGGAGGTATGGGCGCAGGTTTTACAGTTCCTGCAGTGGCAGGGGAAAGTGCCAGGATGGAACGGCGGGTTGTAGGGGGGGGGCGTGGACATGACCAGGTAGTCCCGGAGGGAACAGTCTTTTTGGAAGTCGGAAAGGGGTTGGGAGGGAAATTTATCCCTGGTGGTGGGGTCTGTTTGGAGGTGGCGGAAATGTCGGCGGATGATTTGGTTTATGCGAAGGTTAGTATGGTGGAAGGTGGGCATCAGGGGCGTTCTGTCCTTATTACGGTTGGAGGGGTGGGGTCTGAGGGCGGAGGTGCGGGATGTAGACGAGATGCGTTGCAGGGCATCTTTAACAACGTGGGAAGGGAAATTGTGATCTCGAAAGAAGGAGGCCATCTGATGAGTTCTGTGTTGGAACTGGTCCTCCTGGGAGCAGATCCGGTGGAGGCGGAAAAATCGGGAATATTGGATGGCATTTTTGCAAGAGGTAGGGTGCGAAGAGGTGTAATCCAGGTCGCTGTGGGAGTCGGTGGCTTTGTAAAAAAATGTCATTGTCAAGTCGGTCGTCATTAATGGAGATGTAGACGTCCAGGAAGGGGAGGGAGGTGTCAGAGATGAAAAGGTTTCTATCTTTGATTGACTGACAGATTGACAAATACGGGGGCACATAGTCAATTAGTAGCAGCAGGCCATTCATCTCTCCTGTCAGCGATGTATTTGGAAATGCTATTCAGTCTGTATGAGAGTGTTTCCGTGAAGTTGAGTGCCTTTATGTCTGTGTACATGTCTGTGCCTCTGTCTGTTTTGCACACACACAACTGTTGTGTTTGTGTCTGTGTGTATGCTCTTTGTGGAGTTACCTTCCGATGACGTTGTGGTGTGGGGGTGTATGGGTGTGTGGGTGTTACTGTCAGCATGTCACGATTGTTCTGTGATTTCATATGTGTGCGTCTCTGTGTCTTGGTATATTATTGTGTGAGTGTGGAGTGCGTCTCTGCCTGACTGTGCTCATGTTTAAGCAGGGGAGTGGTTTGTTGAGCTGTCTGACAGTGTGTCAAGATCTTTCTGTGACAACAGCCGGATCACTTTGTACCTCTCTGTACATGTGTCTCTTTTTGTTTCTGAGTGTCTCTCTTTGTCGATAACTAATTGTACTTGTGCCTCATTAAATGCATTTGAATGTACTTGTATGTGCGTGTGTAACAGCCGTTTCTATCAGATCTTACAGGTTTTTGTGTCAAGCCACTCACTCTGAGTTCATTTCTACATGAACGTGAGAGTGTGGCTCCGATTGGTTTGGTGTCTGTGCAGAGATGCGTTGCTCTTTCATCGCATGGTTTTATGTGTGTGTGTGTGCACACGCGATGTGTGAGCATTCTGTCTGTACATGGGTATCCTCCTATGTGTCTCAATATCTCTGTTTCTCTCTCTGCGTGCATGCGTGCGTGGTGGGGGGCGGTGTGTGGGTGTGTGACTGTGTATGTCAGTGTGGATGTGTTGTTGTGTCCGTCTGGGTGTGGTTATGGTTCTGACTGATCATGAAACTCCTGCAGAAAGACAAATAAATCTTACAGCAGGTAACTGCACAGATTGCTCTCAATCGCATATTTCTGACAAACTGGGAAATATCTAAGTATCATATCCGTACCTCCTGTCGCCTGAAAGTTGAAGTGTTACATCATCGAAAAGACCGAAGCTTAATGAACGAGTTAAGACAGGGGAATAATTCATGAAAAGCAGGAGTCCACTTCTTAATCTCTGTTTGAACCAAGAATACAGTATAGAATTTTCATTTTCATGTTGGAACTGTTTGTGTCAATATATAAATATTGTTATATATTGGATCATTAGACTATATAATGTAAGAGTTCGGCCATTTGAAACAAGAATGCAATATAGATATATGTTTTTTCATGCTGGAGTTGTTTGTGTCCATATATAAATATTGCTCTATATTGTATCAATATGACTTACAATGTAACAGCAGCTTTAGTCCATTCAGCCCATCAAGTCAGTTGATCATTTGATCATGACTGTTTTTCAATTCTATTCTCCTGTCCTTCTCCCCAAAACATTTGAACACCTTACCAGTCAGAAACGCATGTAACTCTGTTTTAAATACCCTCTCAATACATTTTAAGATTGTAGCCCAGACACGAACCAATCTACTTGTTTCAGAGCAGGTGTCCAGGAGTGATGTAGCTTGTCAAAACCTCTCGTTTTTAAATAAAACAGAATTTATTTTCAGTGTACTGAATGAAACACAAACAAAACAAAATGCCAGAATTCCATTGAATTTAACTTGTTCAAAACTTCAACAGACTTTGACAACTTAAGGAATGTTCCAAATTCCTGCAACAATCCTCATAAACACACTTTGGCAAAACAGGAAAAATCAAACACAGGGTCTTACATAAGAAAGGTCAGAGAGATATGCAGCTTTGAACAACATCTTCCATGTACACATGTCCAAGTTCCTTTTAGTAGCAGTGTAAAAACATTGACTGCTTACTAACACGAAGCCATAGTGGACCAAAACCGAGAAAAGCTGAGCTGGCAAATCTGCCTGCACCACTTTCATTTTTTTTTACAGTTGAAAGCCTTTTGTCTGAGGCAACATCACTAATCATCTGCGTTCACGACAATGTTAAAAACAAAAGACAGCACAACCTTGTAAAAAAAATCAGCATCACTCCTCCTCCCGTACAAAAATAAGAAATATCAAATATCCAATGATGCCTTCATTTTAAAATCATTTTATGTGAAACTGTCAGTGAACTTCAACACATATATACATTACACTGGCAATAACGATGCAAACATGCAGTACTATTTCTGTTTCAGTCTGTTTTACTTCATCCACTGAATGCGTCTGTTTCTTATTCAAGCCTTGACAATGCGTCAGCAATCATGTTTGCTCATTCTGGCACATACACAACTTTCAAATTGAATGCATGTGAGAAGGAGCTCGAAACAAAACGTCTGGAATTTTTGTCCTTACATTTCTCCACAAACTTCAATGGGTCATGATCAATTTATATGATTAACTGAGACACGTTACTGGTTACATAAAGGTTGAAATGTTTCAAAGCCAACAACAAGCGCGAAGTCTCCTTCTCCATTGTCGAATATTTCTGCTGATGCATTTTCAATCTGCTGCTGAAATACGTGATCAGTCTTTCTACCTTCTCGTTTTCTTCCTGGAAGGTCACAGTACGAACATTAAGATCACTCGCCACTTTGAATGGCTTTTTGTAATTAGTCATGGAGTGAAACCCGTCCAAACAATCAAATATCGCCACGCCATCTCGTCCCACCTGCCAGCACCGGACCCGTATCTCTTCAAACCCTGACTATTCATTTTCCCATCCAAATGCTTCGTGAATGTTGCAATTGCACCAGCCTGAAAACACTTCCTCCGGTAGCTCATTCCATGCATGTACCGCCCATTTAGTGAAACCTTGCCTCTGAGGTCTCTTTTATATCTTTCCGCTCTCACCTTCAACCTGTACCCTTTCGTTCTGGACTCGCTGATCCCTGGGAAAATACTTGGTCTATTTATCCTATCCATGCCCCTAATGATTTCTTTTAACTCTCAGTAAGGTAACCCCTCAACGCCTGACGCTCCAGGGAAAACAGCCCTAGCCTGTTCAGCTTCTCCCTACAGTTCAAATCCTCCAACCCTGGCAACATCCTTGTTAAACTTAACTGAACACTTTCATGTTTCACAGCACCTTTCAGATAGGAAGGAGACCACAATTGCACACAATATTCGAACAATGGCCTAACCAATGTCCTGTAAAACCGCAATGTGACATCTTAACTCCCGTACTCAATATTCTGATCAATAAAAGAAAGCACACCAAAAACAATGCTCCCCCACCACCCTCTGTCCTCTACTTTGAGCCGGTTCTATATTCAAATGGCTTGTTCAACCTGCATTCCGTGAGATCTCACATTGCTAACCACTCTCCCATGGGGAATCTTGTCAAACGCATTACTGAAGACCTTTTAGATCACATCTGCCAGTCTGCCCTCACCAATCCTCTTTGTTACATCTTACAAAAGCTCAATCAAGTTTGGGAGACATGCCTTCCGACGCACAAAGCAATGCTGACTATCCCTAATCAGGCCTCTCCTTTCCAAAAGCATGTAGATCCTGTACATCAGGATGCCCTCCAACAACTTGCCCATCACCAACTTCAGACTCAATGGCCCATAGCCAATCTCCAGTCTTCTGGAACCTCACCTGTGACTTCTGACAATGCAAATATCTCAGCAAGAGGCCCAGCAATCACTTCACAAGTTTGCCACAGAGTTCTGGGCTTCACCTGATCAGGACCTGGGAATTTCTCCACCTTTTTGCGTTTCAAGACCTCCAGCATATTCTTCTCTGTAATGTGGACACTTTGAAATGAGTCACCATCTATTTCCCGACATTTTATGAGTGCGAGCAGCAGCTAAGTTAAGACTGTTTGTTTTAAAAGTACTTACCGGTAGCGGGCAGCGGTGTTTTTTTTCACTCTCTCTTTTCACAGAAAGAGCGGGAGCAGCAGGGGGAAGTGACGACGACCAGAGAGGCAGCCGGGAAGGAAAGCAGTGAGTATAAATACTCACCCTTCGACGCTAACGGTCATTTTGAGTGCGAGCAGCAGCTAACATAAGACTGTTTGTTTTAAAAGTACTTACCGGTAGCGGGCAGCGGTGTTTTTTTTCACTCTCTCTCTTCACACAAAGAGCGGGAGCAGCAGGGGGAAGTGACGACGACCAGAGAGGCAGCCGAGACCCGGAAGCAGGTGGAGCGTAAGCTTACCTGGGTCGGTTTGTTTCCCCTTTAAAAGCGCGCAGCTGAAGAACCCGAGGCACTACGGAGGTAGTTCCTCCCACCCGCCCTCCTCCTCTAACCTAATAATAAGATCCGTTTTGGTAAGTAGGTAAGTGCTGAATTTTGCTTGTTGTATTCTTCCGACCCAGTTTTGTTTTAAAATAAAGGTTAGCTTTAGAGGGATGGCAGTGAAGGCAGTGCAATGTTCCTCCTGCAACATGTATGAGGTGAGGGATGCCATGGATGTCCCTCCTGATTACACTTGCAGGAAGTGCACCAATCTCCAGCTCCTCCAAGACCGTGTTAGGGAACTGGAGCTGGAGTTGGATGAACTTCGGATCATTCGGGAGGCAGAGGGGGTCATAGGTCGGAGCTATAGGGAAGTAGTAACTCCAAAGATGGCAGATAGATGGGTGACAGTGAGGGGGACTGGGAGGAAGCAGCCAGTGTAGGGACCCCCTGCGGCCGTTCCCCTCAAGAACAAGTATACCATTTTGGATACTTGTAGGGGGGGACGACTAACCAGGGGTAAGTGACGGGGCTCAGGCCTTTGGCACGGAGCCTGTCCCCGCTACTCAGAAGGGAAGGGTGGAGAAGAGCAGAGCAATAATAATTGGGGACTCGATAGTTCGTGGCACAGATAGGCGGTTTTGTGGGAACGAGAGACTCACGTTTGGTATGTTGCCTCCCAGGTGCAAGGGTACGTGATGTCCCTGATCGTGTTTTCCGGGTCCTTAAGGGGGACGGGGAGCAGCCTGAAGTCGTGGTCCATATTGGCACCAATGACTTAGGTCGGAGGAGTGCTGAGGATGTTAGATAGGCTTTTAGGGAGCTAGGTTGGAAACTCAGAGTTAGAACGAACAGAGTTGTTGTCTCTGGTTTGTTACCCGTGCCACGTGATAGAGAGTCGAGGAATAGGGAGAGAGAACAGTTAAATGCGTGGCTACAGGGATGGTGCAGTAGGGAGGGATTTCGGTACTTGGATAACTGGGGTTCTTTCTGGGGAAGGTGGGACCTCCATAAACAGGATGGTCTGCACCTGAACCAGAGGGGCGCCAGTATCCTTGGGGGGAGGTTTGCTAGTGCTCTTGGGGGGGGGGGGGGGGGGGGGGTTAAACTAACTCTGCAGGGGCATGGGAACCCAGACTGTAGCTTTAGGATGCAGGACCTGGAGTGTAGGGAGGTTAGGAATATGGCATCAATCTTAAAGGAGGGTGCCTGTAAACAGAAGAGTGGCTTGAAGTGTGTATACTTTAATGCCAGAAGTATACGAAATAAGGTAGGTGAACTTGCAGTGTGGGTTGGTCCCTGGGACTTCGATGTTGTGGCTATTACGGAGACATGGCTAGATCAGGGACAGGATTGGCTGTTGCAGGTTCCAGGGTTTAAATGCTTTAGTAGGGTCAGAGGTGGGGATAAAAGAGGTGGGGTGGTGGCTTTGCTTGTCAAAGATAGTATTACAGCGGTGGAAAGGAAGATGGACGAAGATTTGTCACCTGAGGAAGTTTGGGTTGAGGTTAGGAATAGGAGAGGTGAGGTCACCCTGTTAGGAGTCTTTTACAGAGGGATAAGTGTGTACTACAGGGCAAGAGTTATAGCTGGGGGCAGGGAAATTATGATGCGGTGAGGCATGACTTAGGATGTGTGGATTAGAAAATTAGATTCATAGGCTAGAGCGTAATTGATATGTGGAACTTGTTCAAGGAGCAACTATTGAGTGTCCTTGATAAGTACGAACATATCAGGCAGGGAGGAAAGGGTCGTGTGAGGGAGCCGTGGTGTAATAAGGAATTGGAATCCCTTGTTAAATGGAAGAGGGCGGCCTTTGTAAAGATGAGGCGTGAAGGTTCAATAGGGGTGATTGAGAGTTATAAGGTAGCCCGGAAGGACCTGAAGAGAGAGCTAAGAGCAGCAAGGAGGGGACATGAAAGGTCCTTAGTTGGTAGGATTAGGGAAAACCCTAAGGCTTTCTATAGGTATGTTAGGAATAAAAGAATGACTAGGGTAGGAATAGGTCCAATCAAGGATAGTAATGGGAAGCTGCGTGTGGAGGCTGAAGAGATTGGGGAGGCACTGAATGAATACTTTTCGTCAGTATTCACTCAGGAATATGACATTGTTGTCGATATGAATACTGAGGCACGAATAAGTAGAATGGATGGCTTTGAGATATGTAGAGAAGAGGTGTTGGAAATTCTGGCAAGGGTGAAAATAGATATGTCCCCTGGGCATGATGGCATTTATCCTAGGATTCTATGGGAAACAAGGGAGGAGATTGCAGAGCCATTGGCCTTGATTTTTGTGTCCTCTTTGTCTACAGGAGCAGTGCCAGAGGACTGGAGACAAGCAAATGTGGTTCCCTTCTTCAAGAAGGGGAGTAGGGATAATCCTATTAACTATAGGCCAGTGAGTCTCACTTCTGTTGTGGGCAAAGTCTTAGAGAGAATTGTAAGGCATAGGATTTATGCACATCTGGATAAGAATAATGTGATCAAGGATAGTCAGCATGGTTTTGTGAAGGGCAGATCGTGCCTCACAAACCTTATTGAATTCTTTGAGAAGGTGACTAAGGAGGTAGATGAGGGGAAAGCGGTAGATGTGGTATATATGGATTTTAGTAAGGCGTTTGATAAGGTCCCCCATGGTAGGCTACTGCAGAAAATACAGAGATATGGCATTGAGGGTGAGTTGGAGGTTTGGATTAGGAATTGGCTGGCTGGAAGAAGACAGAGGGTAGTAGTTGATGGCAAAGGTTCTTCTTGGAGTGCCGTCACTAGCGGTGTACCGCAAGGATCTGTTTTGCGACCATTGCTGTTTGTCATTTTTATAAATGACCTGGAGGAAGGGTTAGAAGGTTGGGTGAGCAAGTTTGCGGATGATACGAAAGTCGGAGGAGTTGTAGACAGTGAGGAAGGATGTGGCAGGTTACAGCGGGATATAGAGAAGCTGCAGAGCTGGGCAGAAAGGTGGCAAATGGAGTTCAATGTAGCTAAGTGTGAGGTGATTCACTTTGGCAAGAGTAACAAAAAGATGGGGTACTGGGTTAATGGTCGGATACTTGGGAGTGTGGAAGAGCAGAGGGATCTTGGTGTCCATGTACACAGATCTCTGAAAGTTGCCACCCAGGTAAATAGTGCAGTGAAGAAGGCATATGGCGTACTGGCTTTTATTGGTAGAGGAATTGAGTTCCGGAGTCCTGAGGTCATGCTGCAGTTGTGTAAGACCCTGGTGCAGCCGCATTTGGAATATTGTGTGCAGTTTTGGGCGCCATACTATAGGAAGGATGTGGAGGCACTGGAACGGGTGCAGAGGAAGTTTACCAGGATGTTGCCTGGTATGGTAGGAAGATCCTATGAGGAAAGGCTGAGGCACTTGGGGTTGTTTTCATTGGAGAAAAGAAGGTTTAGGGGTGACTTGATCGAGGTGTACAAGATGATTAGGGGGTTAGATAGGGTTGACAGTGAGAACCTTTTTCCACGTATGGAGTCAGCTATTACAAGGGGGCATAGCTTTAAATTCAGTGGGGGAGGTAGATATAGGACTGATGTGAGGGGTAGGTTCTTTACTCAGCGAGTCGTAAATTCATGGAATGCCCTGCCAGTAGCAGTGGTGGACTCTCCCTCTTTATGGGTATTTAAGCGGGCATTGGATAGGTATATGGAGGATAGTGGGACAGTGTAGGTTAGGTGGGCTTTGATCGGCGCATCATCGAGGGCCGAAGGGCCTGCATTGCGCTGTATTCTTCTATGTTCTATGTTCTATATCTTCCATCCATTTTTTCACAGTAAATACTAATGCAAAATACTCTTTTATTATCTTCCCCATTTTCTACAGCTCCACGCAAGGGCCACCCTGCTGATCTTTGAGGGGACCAATTCTCACCCTAGTTACCCTTGGTACTTAATGCATTTGTATAAACTATGTATTCTCCTTAATTCTATTGGCCACAGCTATTTCATGTCCCCTTTTTGCATTCCTGATTTCCCTCTTAAGTCGACACCTCCTGCCTTTATACTCTTCGAAGGATTCACTCGATCTACATTGTGGATACCTGACATATGCTTTTTACTTTTTGTGAACCAAAATCAATTTCTTTCGTCATTCAGCATTCCCTGTACCTGACAGCCTTTCCTTTCACCCTAAAAGGAATCTATTTTCTCTGGATTCTCGTGATCTCATTCCTGAAGGCTTCCCATTTTCCAGCTGTCCCTTTACCTGCGAACATCTGCCCCCAATCAGCTTTTGAAAATTTTGCCTCATCCCGTCAGTACTGTCCATTCCCCATTTTAGAACTTCAACTTTTAGACCTGCTCTATCCTTTTTCATCACTATTTTAAATCTAATAGAATTGTGGTCGCTGGCCACAAAGTGCTCCCCCACTGACACCTCAGACACCTGCCCTGCCTTATTTCCCAAGTGTAGGTCAAGTTTTGCATCTTCACTCGTAGGTGCATCCACATACTGAATCAGAAAATTTTTCTTTTACATACTTAACAAATTCCTCTCTGTCTAAACCTTAATAGTATGGCCTTCCCAGTCTATGTTTAGAAAGTTAAAATTCCCTACCATAGCCACCCTATTATTCTTAAAATAGATGACATCTTCTTCCAAGTTTGTTTCTCAATTTCCCTCTCACTAGTCTATAATACAATCGCTATGAGGTGATCATCCCTTTCTTGTTTCACAGTTCTACCCGAATAACTTTCCTGGATGTATTTCCAGGAATATCCTCCCTCAGCACAGATGTAATGCTATCCCCAATCAAAAACGCCGCTCCCCTCATCTCATGAATCCGTTTCTATCCTTCCTCGAGCATTTTTATTCTGAAACATGAAGCTGCCAGGTCTGCCCACCCATGAGCCATGTTTCTGTAATTGCTATGATATCCCAGTCCCATGTTCCTAAAATGTTGCATGGCTAATACTGTGACAAAGGTGAACACAACTTTCAGGCTGGCAAATGAGTTCTGACGGTTGGCTGTAAATTAAAATTTCTTATATTTCTTCTGTAATTCAGTGAGTGAAGCATATATATTACTAACATTTGGTACGATTTTCCATATATCAGCCAATACAACAATAATAACTCCTTCTTATCATTTCCGTTTTCTTTGGAAGGTAACTCAATAATTTAACCCAGTATTTGACAACTTCTTCATTGTCCAATTGAATGTGTGGAATGCACAATTCAGAATTCCTCTGAACTTGTTTCTTCACTCTGTGTTATTTTCAATATCACAGTCTCCATTGGCTTTCCTCCAATTGTCTTTTCTTGTAATTCGGCGCTAAAACATTCTGCTAATTAAACAAGTGACGCAGAAAAGCTGAGATTGTCTCGTAATATTTTAAAGTATGAGTGACAGAGTAGAAGGCAAATTCTACTATTTCCCAAAAAAAAACTTAAAGTCCAAAAGTCAATATGAAACAACTATTTACAACCCTGAGCCTCCTCTATCTTAAAGATTGTTTCTCTACCTCCCACTCTATAACAACGTACTGATCGAATAAAGCCTGTATTAAGTTTGAATATACTTACATTTCAAAAGCAGACAGTCGTTGTCCTCTCCGCCATTAATTTTTCTCCGTTTGTCGACCTCCATTGGTTGTCTTCAGTCTTATGTAACAAATACGTTTCACATTTAAAATATGCATTTTACAGAGAAGTTGGTGAATCGCAGTGTTTCAGTTGCAGTTGGCGCTCATTCTGACCAACGGTCCAATCTTCCTTTTTTCAAACCCCAAACATCGGATCGTCTGATTGGTTGAATGATATCAAACAAGCAAATTTTAAATTCGATTGGGTTTTCGTATCCGAAGGCATAATTTAAACTCATTGATTAAAATCAGATGTTGGTCAAAATAACTGAGATATCCAGTTTTTGGCCAACGTTACATATTTTCCATTTTCCATTACATAATGAGACTGCAAGTCAGTAACATGACAGTTGCCTGCAAACTTGCAATGTCAAAATAGTTTTCACTGTCTCTTAAAGATACAGGAATCACCTTCAACTTTGTTACTGTAGTCACATGACGCACTTTGTGAAAGACTCTCTGTGGAGTTCTTCTCAAATGGTTGACCTCACTCATAATCCTTTCGCCTTGGAAAGGTGCACGAAACGTTGCTTTAAAAGGTTAACCCATCACTAAAAGTAACCCTGCACCTTTTCGTCGACATTAAAATTGTGGGTTTTTGATTGCTCATACGTTTCTCGTTTTATTGAATGCTGTGATCATTTTAAATGCTGTCTCGTCAACTCCCCGACGCTACTTAATCATTCCTGAAAATCTGACACATCATCCAAATATGTGGTCTCTGAATTCTGAATTATCAACTTCTGCTTAATCAATTTCAATGGTCCTCTCAATTTTTATCCACAAACTGATTCAAATTGAGTGCATTTGGTCGAGTCATTTGGTGCTTCTCAGATCACAAAAGGTAGAAATCTCAGTCATCTCATTAGTATTGACGATAAAACCTCAGCATTGTCTTTCATATCTGACGCCAATTTTCGTATTCTTTTTGCGATTCTGGATGGTATGCAGTGGATTTTAATTTTTTTATTAATAAACTGTCCATACTTCCTTGAATAATTTTGATGTAAATTTTGTCACTTGTTCTGATTTTATTTCAGTGATTAATCCATATCTTGTGACAAAACTGAGTAACTCCTGTTTTGTACAAGGCAGAACTCTTAGAACACTTCAAGAAGTTTGCCAGACCATAACTTTGCTCGTTGTTTTAAGCAACTTTAAAGTCAGTATTCCAGGACAGAATCAGTTCGTCAAACCACTTAGTTTTCAGTAAAATGAAATTTACTGACAAGATTCCTGAATGAAGCACAAAGAATGGAAAATAGATTACTAAATAACCTGTCCTCCCTGAAAACCCAACAGACTATCCGAATTAAATAATGCTGTGACAGATCCTTGCAACAATTCACATAAATATCTCTTGGCACAAAAGGGAAAATGAAACAAAGTCTGATTGCATCAAAGTCAGAGAGAGAGAGTACCAGCCAGAATCTGCTTCTGTGAGTCCAGCAGCCTTTCTATACACGACTGATTAAAAAAATCAAAAACAAGTCAAACAGTGATATGGGAGAATTTGCCACCCCCCTATCATTGCGCAACTGTTATTTTTAACTTGAAAGGCTTCAACCTGAGGCAGTATCTGTTCGGTGTTATCAACCTGGTTTAAAAACTTTCACCCTCGAGTTCTTCAGAGTCGCGGTGTTGTTTGCGGCCTCTCTGAAGAAAAATCAAGGACTCCATAACCTTGTTAAAGGAACAGCCTCGTCACACATCCCCATTTAATAAATAGTGAACGATCAATATCCAAGGATGCGTTCATTTAAAACACGTTAAAAATTGATGGTACTGCAAAACACTAATTTTCATTGCATTGATTTTAAATGTACAAACTTGCACAACCATACATCGTTTCAATCTGTAGTATTCCTGCCACCAAATGCTGCCATTTCACATTCGAGTCTAGACAATGAATCAGCAATCATGTTTTCGCTTTCCGCCACACGCACGTTTTTCAAAGTGAATTGCAAGCTCCATCGAAACAGACTGTTTTGTTTTGTCCTTAACTGTCTCCAAAAACCTGACTGGGTTATAATCAGTTTCGATGACTGTCTCAGATATGTTGCTGATAACATCAACACTGATATGCTGTAATTTCTCCATCTCGCTCAAAGACTCCTTCTCAACTGTCGAATATTTTTGCTAATGAAATTTGAAATTCTTCGAGAAATACCCGATAAGACTCTGAACCTTCTCATCATCTTCTTGCAAGAGCACCACACCGACACTTGCATCAATGGACAACTTGAATGGCTTTGCATAATTAGATTTGGCGAGTATCAGGGGAGAAGTTTATACTTTCAGGCTGTGAAGCACTTTGTGATAGTCTGCTGTCCACGAAACCGTCTTGCCTTTCCTCCGCAATTCAGTGAGTGGAGTCGCCACACTGCGAAAATGTGGGACAGATTTTTGATAAAATTCACGCAATCCCAGGAACCGTCGTACTGCTCTTTTTGTCAACGGTATGGGAATGTGTCCGTGTCGAATAACATGGCACAATAAGGTGACCTGGGCTTTGTGAAATGCCCTTACCACGAGGTTTATCAACAAACATGCCTTCCGAAGTCGATCAAACAAGTCTGATAAATGTTGCATGTGTTCCTTCCATCTGTGACTAAAAATCACCAGGTCATTAATATAAATGACACAGTTGGATAACCTGGCAACCTTATTCGTCTCTGAAATGTGGCTGGCGCGTTTTTTCATACCAAATTGCATGACTTTAAATTAATAAAATCCAGTCAGCGTTAGAAAAGCCGAACTGCCTTTGCACTTTCTGACAAAGGCACATACCAGTGTCCTTTGTGCAAGTCCAACTTAAAAATACAGGTTGCTTGATCCAACTTCTCAACACAGTCTTCCAAACGTAGAATCAGATATGCATCAGTCTTTGTAAATGCGTTTAATTTGCGATAGTCCACACATGACCATTGGGTGCCATCTGGTTTTGGCACCATTACTATGGGTTAGTTCCAGTAACTGTGACTGACATCGATATGTTATCTCAGAACATGCATCCAACCTCCGTTTGGACTTATGCCAACTTGAGAGGGTAATGCCAATAATGATGTTGTTTTATTGGATCAGCATCTCCGATTTCAACATCGTTCACAATTAGGTCAAAGCTTTCCAGCTTATTTCGACTTGGCTCCCCATGTAATATTAACAACTCTTTTAGGTCATTTCGATTTTCTTCTGAAAGTTAACTCAATAAACTTCCCCATTCTCAAATTTAATTCGAGTAATGACAAATTCACATTCATATCAATTTGATTCTTCCCTCTCTGTTGTAATCAACAACGCATTCTCCTCGTGCTGTCCTTCCCTGCCAAAATACCTTCAAAGCAGATGCACATGGCACACTCTGTGAGACTTCTTTCTGTCTGGAGTCCCTATCATAGTTCACCTCACTCAATTTCCTTTCAACTTGAAAAGGTCCACCAAACCTTGATTTGAAGATTCAAGTATCACTTGAAGTGACACTAATACCATATTGCCGATATTGAAATTTGATTTTTATTTATTTATTGCCTGCTTCGTGTTTCATTGCATGCTGTGATATCTTTAATTGTTGTGTACCCAAGTTCCAATCTCTCTTTCATCATGCCTTAAAATGTGACACAAAGTGAAGTATGTGGTCTCTTATTTTTGATTTACTAATTTCTCAATCGTTTTTAACTGTCCTCTCACTTCAGACACAAAACCTAATTGAATTATACTGAATTTGGTTGATTCATTTAGTTCGACTCTGATCTCAAACAGCACAATATTCCCTTATTACAATCATATGCATAATCTTGACTATGTGCCCTCAACCTTCTGTCTGATGCCACCTTTCTCGAGCTCACTGCGATTCTGAATGTTATGCAACATATTGGAATTATTTTATACCACTGCTTCTATGATTTCCTTGAATAATTTTGATGCGGGCTTTGACCCTTGATTTGGCTGTATCTCTTTCAGTCGTTCATATCTCGTTAAACATTTGAGAATTTCCTCTATAATCCTTTTAGCTATGATATTACAGAATGGAACATCCTCTGGAATTCTCGTGGATAGATACACTAGAGATGACAACGACTGCTTCCAACCTTTAGTTTGATGCAGGAGACCTACACAATCAATCAATATTCTTCTAAAAGGTTACTCAAATGCAGGAAAATGTATTAAAGGTGCAGGTTTTATCGCCGCTTGTGGCTTTCAAATTACTCGACAGGTATGACATGTCTGGCAAAACTCAACGACATCCTTGTACAGTCCTGGGCCGTAACATGTTTTGGATTTTAGCTTGTATTTTCCTCACTCTGAAATGACTTCCAAATGGTTGTTCATGCGTCATTCGTATCACTTCCTTTCTATACCCCACTGGCATTACTATGTGATGAATATTTGCCCATTTTCCATCTGCCAGAATATTTGATTCTCAATGTTTCCTCATTAAGCCATCATTTAAGGATGATAACATTCAAGGATACATTCAGATTCCTTCTCTGTGTCTGCCGTTTTATACAATTGCTTTAAAGTTTTATCTTTCTGCTGTAACTCAATTAATTTATCTGAGTTAATGATTTCTGCATTGTAATCTGTCTGCTCCGGGTTTATCTCAACAATCTGATAAAACATAATCTCTGCTACTTCCATTCCAACTTTCTTCCTGGGTATCTTTGATCTCGCCTGTTTCACCTGATGACTTTGTGACCTCGTTATCACATAGGCAGGAAAATGTCCAGGACATGTGACCTGCAATAGTTAAATTGCCCGAGTAACCACTGGCGTTTTGACCATACTAGGAAGCACTCCTACCGGTAAAGGAACTATATCATTAGAAAGGACAAATTATATTCCTGGAGCTGCGAGTTTATCCACTTCTCCAACCACAAGTTCTTCACTCTTCGTCTGACACTCTAACGTCATTTTACACACATTGAAATCGTTCTGCCTAAAACAGTATGTGTCGGCTGTTACCAAACTGGCACTAAATCCCTTCAGTCTTCATTTTTGCAGAGTCTGTGTCGTTTATGACCTCATTGAAGAAGAAAGCAAGGACTGCATAACCTTGTTAAAGGAGTAGCTTCGTCACACTCCACAGGGAAATAAAGCTGCAGGTTTCATTAGACATTTGCCATGTCTGGCAAAATACGACATCCTTGTGCAATCCAGTCCTTTAAAACTGTTTCTGTGTATTTGTTTGAGGTGATTATTACCCGTAAATGTCCCGTTATGGTAGTTAACGCAGTACACCCATTTCTGTAATCCACTCTCAATACGACTTAAGGAACATGCGTCCATTTATTCTCTGCTTGGAGACGTGATGTTCTCCCTCTCCTCATAGAAATATCATTTTTTAAAATCGCCGTACACCAGGATGCATAGAACATACAGAACATAAAACATTGCAGCGCAGTACAGGCCCTTCGCCCTCGATTTTGCGCCGACCTGTCATACCAATCTGAAGCTAATCTAACATCCACTATTCCATGTCCATCGATTTAGATTTAAAAACATTGAGATTTTTCTTCCATTTGCTTTTTTATACAATTTCTCTGGGTTCTCATCATTCTGCTGTAATTCAGCTAATTTCTATGAAAAGATGATGTCAGCTTTGTCATCGAACTGCTCCTGTTTTGGGTCAACCAGTTGATCAAATCAGATCTCTGCTAATTTAATTTCAACTTTCATTCCCGTACTCTGCCATCCCTCTTGTTTCAACTCGTGACTTTGTGACCTCGTTACCACACAGTCCGGAGAACTTCCAGGATATGTGTCCTACATTAGCTTTGTTTCCTGAGTTTCTACTGGCTTTTTCAAACACAGTTGACAGCAATCTCACCTGTGAATGAGCTATCGTATTTTTAAGGTCAAATAATATTGCTGGATCTGACACTTTGACCAATACTTCTACAACAACCTCTTCACTCTTAACTGGGCAATGACACAACACTTGACATAATTGAGCACTTTTCATCTCACCGTGAATGCCTATTACTCACATATTTTCTATAATATTTGTTCAAAGATACATTTCCTTATCTTTCATAGAGGATACTGTAACTCTAAAAATTTAAATCTCTTTACCTGCTGCACCTGGCTTAAGTGAGTTAACTTTATTTTTGCAGGGATATCTTTTAAGAATATCTGGCATTTCCTCCTTAACCAACATCCAAACATATTGTTCATTCTGGTGCAGATTTCTAGCATCCGATGATGTTCCACAAAATTCACTGACTTCTCTTATTTTCCTGCATCTGGCTTCCCAGTGCCTTTCGCAAACCATCAACAGTGTGATTTCATGTGGCCTACTTTATTTCGGAGATAACACCAGAGCTTATTAACTTCTCTTTCTCCTTCAAGGGTTTCACTTTCATCTTCTGCTCCGTTATCTGCATGGTGTTCACCGAGATCTACTTTTTCCTTTCCTCGTGAGGATTTCTCTTTTCCCCAATTTCTAATCCTCACGGTTTGAAACAGATTTTGGAAGCCAAAGTTTGATTTATGAATCAGCTCATAATTATGATGCATTTCAACTGTTAATTTTGCCATTTTAACTCCCCGTCCTTCCACATGAGTTCTGATTACTTCAGCAAGTTAATTTATGAACTCGTCCGAAATAATCGTTTCTCTAAGAATGTCATCGATTTGTTTAATTTTTAATGATCTCATCCGCCGTTTAAAATTGCTTTGCTTGGTCCTTTCAAATTCAATGCAGGTTTGACCAGGGCCCCTCCTTCGATTCCTGAATCGTTATCTGTCAAGAGCTCATATGCCCCGAAAATGTCTTTATTCACCGCCTCACATACACCAATGTCATGTAAAGCACTTCGACATCTTTCCATCAAATTTCGGCAAAGCGTACAAACAAATTTCACCAGTTCTATAGGAACCATCTGTTGCACATCCTCACTCTCTTCCTGACTAAGCTTACCTTCAGCCTTCATCTCCAACCATTAATCCTGATTTCGATCTGTCAATTCCTGAAGTTCCAACTCCCGCTCTTCCTTCTTTTCTTCTCCCTCTATCTTTCTCTCTCTTGCTCTCTCTTCTTTCTCTCTTTCTCACTCCTTTTCTTTTTGTTCTGTAATATCGATTCGTTCTTTTAGTCTTTTCTTTAGATTTTAATCGTAATTACAACAGTGTCTTTATTTTTGTCCTTTTCTTTTCTTTTACTGCTAAATAAAGCAACTCATTTTTAGTTGAACTGTAGTAACCTCGAAAGGGTCTGATGACATTTCCAGCATATATAAGTGCTGAGCTATTACTCTAATGATCTCTCCTTTCCTCATGGAAGGAGATAGGTACAATTTCAAATGACTGCTAATTCCAGCAGCTTTTCTGTGTTCAACTTCTGTAAATCTCCTAAAAGCAACTTCTTCCACCCCCATAAATCATTTCGTGATTGAATAAGCCATTGTTTTCCCACACACTATTTAATCCAGGCGAAACTAACACACACAACTCGATTCGTTTGAGTCCAGCAAATGCAACCCCAAATCATAAACATACAACAAATCCCGGAAGAACACTCAATCTTTTATGGATCATTCAAGAGCCCCACAAAATATTTAAAGAAGGCAGACCAGATCCTAACATTGCTCATCCTGATGTAGCTGGTTAAAACCGCTCAGTTGTAAACAAATTAGAACTTATTCAGTGAGTCCCTCATTCTCATTCACTCGCCCTCTCAAATGTGTACACACACATGCCCTCGCACACCACATTCAGTCATTCACACATACATATACTGTTAGACACGAACAAGAGAGTGTTTAACGTTCCCAGCACCTGGATTACACCACTTTCAAACTCTATGTAGAGTCATAGAGTCAGAGAGATCTACAACATGGAAACAGACCCTTCGATCCAACCGTCCATGCCGACCAGATATCCCAAACCAATCTAGTCCCACCTTCCAGCACCTGGACCGTATCCCTCCAAACCCTTCCTTTTCGTGTACCCATCCAAATGCCTCTTAAATGTTGCAAATGTATTAGTCTCCACCACATCCTCTGCCAGCTCATTCCATACACGTACCACCCTCTGCGGGAAAATGATGCCCCTGAGGTCTCTTTTATATCTTTCCCCTCTCACCCTGAACCTATGCCCTCTAGCTCTGGACTGCCCGAGCCCAGGGAAAAGGCTTTGCATATTCATCCTATCCATGCCCCTCATAATTTTGTAAACTTCTATAAGGTTACGCCTCAGCCTCCGACGTTCTAGGGAAGACAGCCCCAGCCTGTTCAGCCTCTCCTGTAGCTCAGATCTTGCAACCCTCGCAACATCATTGTAAATCTTTTCTGAACCCTTTCAAGTTTCACAACATCTTTCTGATGGGAAGGAGACCAGGATTGCACGCAAAATATTCCAACAGTGGTCTAACCAATGTCCTGTACAGCCGAAACATGACCTCCCAACTCCTGTAGTCAATACTATGACCAATAAAGGAAAGCATCCCAAACGCCACCTTCACTATTCTATCTGCCTGCGACTCCACTTTCAAGGAGCTGGAACCTTCACTCCAAGGTCTGTTTATTCACCAACACTCCCTTGGACGTTACCATTAAGTGTATAAGTCCTGCTAAGATATGCTTTCCCAAAATGCAGCACCTTGCACTTATCTGAATTAAACTCCATCTGCCACTTTTCAGACCATTGGCCCATCTGCTCCAGATCCTGTTGTAATCTGAGGTAATCCTCTTTGCTGACCACTACACTTCCAATTTTGGTGTCATCCGCGAACTTACTAACTGTACCTCCTATGCTCGCATACAAATCATTTATTTTAATGACAAAAAGTAGAGGACCCAGCAGCGATCCTTGTGGCACTCCACTGGTTAACGGTCTCCAGTCTGAAAAACAGCCCTCCACCACCTGTCTTCTATCCATGAGCCAGTTCTGTATCTAAATGGCTGGTTCTCCCTGTATTCCATGCGATCTAACCTTGTTAATCAGTCTCCCATGGGAAAACTTATAGAACGCCATACTGAAGTCCTTAAAGATTGCATCTACTGTTCTGCCCTCATCATTCTTCTTTTTTATTTCTTCAAAGAATTCAATCAATTTTGTGAGACATGATTTCCCACGCACAAAGCCATATTGACTTTCCTGAATCAGTCCTTGCCTTTCCAAATACATGTACATCCTGTCCCTCAGGATTCCCTGAACACCTTGCCCACCGCTGTTTTCGTGTAAATATTAAAATATCCCCCAGAACTTGGTATTGGAATAGGACCAAACACTCTCTCTTTCTGAGCCTTTCGGATTGATGATGGTTCTGTTCTCTGTATCTCTGTGAGTGACAATGTACCTACTGTGTGTGAGAAGGAACTGCCTGCGTTGCTCCTTGTATCTCCAGTAGAACATGGAACAAAGAGCAGAAGGGAAAGTCTCTGATAGGTTGGAGGGCTGAGAGACTTAGATGACACAGTGACAATAAGGACCACAAGGTGGAAAGACTGATTTGCGGCGAAATGGGAGAAGAGAAGAAACAAAAAAAGGGGCCTGAATGACATGATCCTCACAAACCGTCATCTGACAGCAATCAAAATGAGACTCTGGTAAGAAAGTGAGATATTCTGTCAAATCACCCTCGTTATCTGCAGAATCCACGTTTACTGTCAGATTCTGAATGAATTCTGTCTGGTATCTCATCATTTACTCGCCTATGACTGGTTACTCTCAGGTGGTAAACATCTTGTTTCTGTAAACGGACCTGGATTGAAGCAGACTATTCATTGGTTTAAGAGAAATTCCGATTTTACCCCGATGCAGTGGGAAATATGCTCTCTGTGATGAACCCTTGCCTTCAGGAGACTGTTATATTGGGCGATTTCTGAATTAAACAAAGCTCACTGTGTTTGGCTCTGATGTGTAAAATTTGTAGAGGTGGAACCCCTTCCAAATAGGAATTGGAAGGTTACAGAGAGAGCTTATGGTGTATGGGCTGGAGGAGGTTACAGAGGTAGGGAGGGATGCAGGGGCTGGAGGGGTTTACAGACATAAGGAGTGTGTCGTGTGAAGTGCAGGATCTGGAGGAAGATACACAGATAGCGAAAGTTGCAGTCACTGGAGGAGGTTAGGCAGACAGTAAGAGGTTTAGGGACTGGAGGATGTTACAGTGGGAGAGAGTGATGTAGCGACTGGAGGAGTTGACAGAGAAATTGAGTGGAGCAGGGGCTGGAGGTGATTGCAGAGATAGGCTGGGCTGTATGGACTGGAGGATGTTAAAGAGAAAGAGAGGGTTGCATGAGTTGGAGGATGGTATAGACATCGTGATGAGTCTGGTTGACTCAGACTGGTAGAGGTCATTGAGATAAGGAGTGGTGTCGGGTCTGAAGTGATTTTCAGATATATAGATGGGCTTAAGAACTGCAGGAGGTTGCAGAGATAGGAAGGCGTGTGGTGCTGGAAGAAAGTTTCAGACAAAGTGAAATTTGGTAACTGAAGTGACATTGTTCGCTGTTAACCTGAAATGCTCGCTCTGAATTCTCTCCAGAGATACTGCCCGACCGGCTGAGCTTTTCCAGAAATTTCTGTTTTGTTATTCCTGACTGTGTCTGTCCGCGGTGGGATACTATGCCAAAGCAGCACAATGTGAGACCGGGATTCCTCAATCACGGGAACCTGTGGCTAAACCTCTGACCTCTCAAGTAAATGCACAACACAATTATTTAGTTCTGCTGTTTGGCATGTTTTAATGGACATTTTGTTTTTAATTATTTACAACATATTTACATGAAAAAGTAATTGAAACGCTGTCTCAAAACGATGCGTGTTATTGTTGTGCCTTGTTCACGTCTCCCTGAAATCTTCTCAGTGTCCCTTGCATGGAAAGAACCATTTGATGTGTGATCAGTTGGTGATGCCAGCACTACCCTCGGCCCGTTACTTTGCAACAAGCTGCTTCAGGAATACAAATCTTAATTGAAATGAGAATATTTTGGATTGATTGAATATTTTTTGTATTTAAGTGATTGATTCATTTGGGTAAAGAGATATTTGAGCATGTTCTCCAGCTGCTGTATAATTTTGTCTGTGTCGCAACAGAAGTTGTGCTGTTTGTACAGCAACGAAGAAGGTTCAGCATGAAGAGGAATTCAAACCAAATCTCATGCAGATAAATAGGCCGAACCCAGAAATGTAATATTTGGTTCCACAAAGAACATAACCATAGACACTGACCCTGACAAGATGAAATTAGTTAACATCTATCCCCAGATCATCGACTGCTCGCTGAGATGTTGGATTCATTAACTTCCTTGCATGACATAATAATAAGGTCCAGGGCAGTGTTGCTGAACAAAGTGACTTTGGAATGCAGGTTCACAGTTCCTTGATGGTTGGAGTCGGAGATAAATGGGATAGTGAAGTTGTCATTTGGCATGCTTTCCTTTGTAAGTCAGAGCATGGAGTATAGGAGTTGAAAGGTCATGTTGCGGCTGGATAGGACATTATTTGGAGGTACCAGGTTTGGACTGGGGTGCAAAAGTAAAAATAAAACACTCAGCACCAGGTTATACTCCAACAGGTTTACTTGGAAGTACTAGCTTTCCGAGCGCTGCTTCCTCATCAGGTCGTTGTGGAGTATATGATCCTAAGACTGTAAGGCTTTAAATGCTGTATCTTATGATCTTATACTCCACAATTACCTGATGATGGAGCAGCGCTCCTAAAGCTAGTGCTTCCAAAAAAACTCGTTGAACTATAACCTGGCACTGGACAGAGATTATGACACTTTTGCGATGTTGTGTGCAATGCTGGTCTCTGTCCACTTGGAAAAATGTTGTGAAAAATGAAAGGGCTCGGAAAACATTTACAACGATGCTGTCAAGGTTGGAGGGATAAGCTACAGAGAAAAGCTGAATCAACTGGGACTATTTTTCGTGGAATGTCAGAGGTTATGGGGTGACCCTCCAGAGGAGCATTGATAGGGTAAATAGACAAGGTCTAATCCCCGGGGTGAGTGAGAACAGAACTCGAGTGCATATTGTGATGCTGAGGGGCGAAGATTTAAAAGGGATCCAAGGGGCAACGTTTTCACGAAAAGGGTGTTGAGTTGATGGAATGACCTGCCAGAGGAAGTAGTGGAGGCCGGTACAATTTCAGCATTTAAACTGAATCTGCTTGTGTATCTGAAGAGGAAGGATTTGAGTAATATGGGTGAAGTGCTGGCAATTGGGCCGAGATTAGTTTCGGAATCTGGTCAGCATTGACGAGTTGGATGGAAGGGACTGTTTCCAAGCTGGACACTTATATGACCCTGTCACTTTGTGATACCCGACAGCAAGGTCACATATTCAGAGGATGTGATGATTTCTCCGAAAAAAAAGTGATTGTACAGTGAATGGGGAGTCCGATGGAGGCTGACACTGCATTGCTCTCAACACAAGAGACACAGGCAAAGAGGCAGAATTGGAGATTTTTGTTCAATCATTGAAAATTCATTCAAATTGTGTCCCATTGAAGGCAGAGCTATTCACACAAACACATTGACATACACACACACACAGATAGAAACAAATGTTCAGAGATCGGCTGACAGACATTCTGAACATTTTGCAATTCCCCACACTCCTGGCTTAACTCTTGCATTTCCACCTTCCTTCATTCTGATGCAAATACATAAGCTGGAACAGTTCATTATTTTTGTTTGGTCCTTTTCCCTCTGAAGTATATTCAGCTTAATATGGTCGTTAACATATAGTGTTCACTGAGAGATTTATGAGATTGCCAGTCAGCGAAACATCGATGTAACCAGCTGTGTATCCTCTACCTAGCAAATGAGATAAACGGGGAATACATGTTCAACGGCGATTGTTGACACCTTCATATCTTGAGCAGTTTACTCCTGTGGGAAATTCGAACCAGTTTGAGGAAAAGAGATGTTGAATTATAACTACATGAACATACAGTCAGAGATGTACTGTGGAAACAAACCTTCAATCAAACTTATCCACGCTAATCACATATCCTGAACTAGTCTAAGCCCATGTGCCAGCATTTGATCCCAAACCCTCTAAAGCCTTGGTACTCATATACACATCGAAATACTTTTTAATCATTATAGTTATACCTTCTTCGACCACTTTCTCAGGCAGCTCATTCCAAACACATCTTCTGCTTCAAACTGCTGCCCCTTCAGTAACTATGTTTTTTGTCTTTTCTCCCTCACTTTAAACTTATGTCCTCTTGATTTTGACTCCCCACCCCAGGAAAAGACCTTGTCTCTTCACCACACCCATGCCCCTCATGTTTTTGTAGACCTCTATAAGGGTACACAGCAGCTTCTGAGAATCCAGGGGAAAAAAAGCCCCACCCAATTCAGCCTCTCCTTCCAGCTCAATCTCTCCAAACATGGCAACATACTTAAAAATCATGTTTTTTACCTTATAATTATTCAGAACTTCCTTCCTATGGCATGGAGAACAGAACTGCATGCTGTAATCCAAAAGTGGCTTTACCAATGTCCTGTACAACTGTAACATGATCTCCCAAACTGTATACGTTATGCACTGACCAATAAAAGAAATCATACCAAACGCCTTCTTTGCTATCCTCTTTATCTGCGAGTCCACTTTCAAGAAACTATGCAATTGCAACCGAATGTATGTTTGGTCAGTAACGCTCCCCATGAGCGTACAATTAATTGTTTAATTCAGGTGCTGATTTCCCTTTCCAAAGTGCAGCACTTCACAGTCATCTAAATTAAGCCCCATCTGTCACGTCTGGGCCCATTGGCCCACCTGATCAAGATCCAGTTGTGCTCTGAGCGCGCCTTCTTCGCTGTCGACTGCACCTTGAATTAAAGTGTATTTCTCAGCTCCTTATCAAATTCATAATTCTGTTGAAAAATGTGTTTGATAGCTGTAATTTATTCAGCCCAACTTCATTTTCTAAAACTCTTACTATGAACCAGTTTTCCATGTGCATAAAGTACACTTGATCAGCTAACATTGTATACACACAAACAAAGTTAACGTTTCGAGTCCATCAACTGAATTATTTTCATTACTGGATATTTCACGGTGTGCTTCAACTGGTCTCTGAAATTTCTCTGTTTTTTCAGAGAAATTAATGCGTTTGTGCAGCAATTTAAGTCCTGCAGCATATATCCAACTTGTTGAAAGAGAGAAGCAGCACCAGAATTGAAGGAATAAGCAACATTAAAAAAAACTTAAGACAAAAACCAACCAGAGAAGTATGAAGCTGGCACATATGGCAAAGAGTAAAACCAAGGAATTTTGTCTGCTCTCCATATCTGGATCATTGTCTATTTTCCGGTGACCTCTCTGTCCCTTACGCACCTCAATAGCATTGAAGATGTGTCTGACAGTTAGAACATTAATAAAGAGAATAAAAGTGAATGGGAGAAATGGTGTTGAAAATTGTTCAAAATATTCCCAATGAAATAGCAATTGGAGTCACGCTTAATCTCCTGCAGTTGCCCCACACGCACTACAATGCTGCCTTTACAGAACATGCAGGAAAGCAAGAATAATCGGTCAAAAGTTCTATTTGAGCAGTTTCCCACCCTCAGTAGAACTTTCTAATGATATATTCTCCAAGCAGCATGAAGCCACAGCAATAAAATAGTCCAGTCTGAGGTTTATGATTCCTATTCAGTACAATTCCACTTTCAGGAATTCCTCGACTCAGAGTGATTTCTGAAGATCTGGATCAACAGTACGTGACATCCCAGTCAATCACTGGGTAAAGCAGGGGGCCTGTGAGGTAGAGATTAAGTTTACTTTTATCTTATTTAAAGAATTACAACATAGAATTAGTCTGGAAATGTTAACTGTGTGCATTGATTTCACACAACTCTAACTCGTACTGGCCACTTCCAGTCTCCAGTAAGTCAAGGGGTAAATGCATCCGTTCTACATAGGACTGGATCAGCATTCAGACAGCACGCGAAATCAGTTAGTCGGATCATTATGAGATGCAAAGACTGAACATCAAGAGAAGAATAAAAAAAAGGAAGAGAGCCGTCAGAGAATGATCGTGCCAGAGCAGGCTTCATCTTTTGTATTGCATAAACCTCTGTCGGTATGGTAGGAACACGTCCTCTCCGAATCTTCCAACGTCTTACCGGATGCCAAATGAAATTAATTTGATATCTTGCCACCCAACATTCCAGCAATAACAGTTTCCTTCAGGTGAACCATTTTGGACTGAAACAAACGGGAAGTTATTGCATCAAAGTGTTTGATCCACTTCGTTTCTCACCTGATGTAAAATGGTGAGCGAGATATGTCCCAGCCAACAGTGTTCATGCTGCAGCCCAGTCATTTACAATGAATGGAGGAAATGTTCAACTCGGTGTTATTGTTACTGCAAAAAGTTGTCAACTTCCATGTGTTAGCTGGCAACAATGATTCCCTTCAATACTATCTCACTACAACCCTCAACACACATTCCATCCCTCAATGGACACAAAAGACTGGGTTTACTCAGCATCTAAATTTGAACTCCAATAAACCATCTTGCCTGAGTAAAGTGATTCAACTCACATGAAAGATATCATCCAAGCAGAAGGAGCTAAAAATACTGAACTGCCCTGTCTGTGGTCATTTCCATGAATGACCATTGTCAACCCACACAGAGTCCATTCATGAACAATGTCCCATAAAATCAACACAATCAGCGTTCATTCCAACTCATCCCTGCTTTCCAATCCTTCAGAGTACAAGGAAGATGTGACAACGTTTCTAAGGTTCTGATTGGCTAAAAGTGACCAGCGAGAACATGAACTGTATTGATGCAACTGCAGCAAGCCACATTATAATTGTTGGAATTTATATATGATAAGAATCAGTCGCTGCATCCTAAATCACCATCACTATTTGGACAGACATCCTGTGTGACAATAGGTGCAATAATGCCACACACCATGAGGCACACACCATTATGTAAATCAGGGACGACAGATGATTCATGTTCTTTTTGGAATTTTTTGCTAATAGATCACGAAGTAACTGGTAGGACTGATTTCATTTCTAACTCACTGAGTCGCTCAATGCTGAGCATCAAGTCAAATGGATGTCACAATAGCCGAGCAGATTTTCAGTCCGTTTGGTCAGATGATCTTAATCATGATTGGAGCCTCGGAGCAGCACAACAATATCAAATATGTTAAATCACACATCAGTCCCTCCAAACGAACTTGTTTTACATTAGCGAACTATCCTTTTGCATCACCCAACCTCCACAATTCTGAGCCTTTTTAGCCAAGTACAATAACAGAGGTTTCATAAAGTTGACAGAGTAACTTGTTTTTTTTTCTGTGTTAATTATGTGTGCATCGCTGACCCTGTACATTTAATGCCCAGACGGCAGTTAAGCGTCAACCATAATGCTCTGGGTCGAGAGTCAGATGGAGGGCAAGACCACCTAAGAATGGCAGTTTCCACCGTGAATAGTGCCCATTTTATTTTTCCCTGACAGATAAGTCATGGTCATCATGACACTCTTAATTCCAGATACTTGTTAACTTGAAATTTCAACATCTGCCGTGGTGTGATTCGAACCCATGCCCTGTGAACATTATCCGGTTCATGGGTTTAGTAAACTAGTGGCAAAATCACTGGGCGATCATATTGAAGTTCACAATACAGCACTATCGAGTTGCTATAAATTAGTCTAAAAGTATACCCAGGTTTTTCATGACTGAAATGTCAATGCCAACAAAATAACAATAATAAAGATCCCAAGATTTTCATGTATACCTCACATTCCCACTGTGCCACTATTTATTGATCACATCCTTGTCTTATGGCTTCTGCTAAAGTGCATCACCATGTATTTGTCAGAGTTAAATTTCACCTGCCACTGATCTGCCTCTCTGACTAATCTATCTATGTCTGTCCAACCAGAGACTACTTTCAGCACAGAGAAATAAATGGTCAATGTTTGTGTCATCCGTAAACCTCCGTATCATCCCCCACCCCACCTCTGCACATCCCCTACCCGACTTGGGACATGACGTCAGAGTTTTGGGGGAAACGTCAAGGGGTGAAAAGTAGGAATGGAGCCCAATAGTCTGGAAAAAAGTCACACAATGGGCAGATTCAAGGGCCTCCAATGAGGCCCGCTCAATTTTAATATTCCCGTGCTGAGTTTCAATAATCTGATGTATTTTCCTCACTATCCTCTTCCAGTCCCTGATAAGAACTGCTCACACTCCATTTTTCATCATGTTGACTAAACCGGGATATTAAATTGCTGTGTTTTTGCTCTGAATTTGATAACCATTCATCTCCTCTTCAGAACGTACTTGGCCATTTTTGACAAACCATGTGTACAATCTGAACCTGTCGTGCTCCGATGCTAAGTGACGATGCTCACAAAAACTAAGTGACGTTCTGAACTTTCCTTACTGTCGGTCATTTTTGTGAGTATCTGCCTGTTTCTCTGCCATCTTTCAGAACACGTAGAAACGTCCACATACAGCAGTTGGTCACGTTTGTGTTGGTCCATGGGGGGGTTCCCCCCCCCACCCCCAAAACCCATGTACAATCACAAAAAGACTTCCGCACTTTATGACTCCAAACACTGTATTACATGGCATCACAAAAATTGTCCTCCTGATTGTTGGCTGTATAGTCATTTTAACCGTCTGTGAATTGGTGTTCTCTGCCAGAAATGGCAAATGGGACATTATTTGAATGTGAGTATCATTCTAATCGAAGGTGCAAGTGTGAGAGACTGTCGGGGGGAGCGTGAGAGAGAGAGAAAGAGACAAAGATACAGACAGAGAAAGAGAGACATGGAGAGGAGGTGCCAGGGAGAGGGAAGGACATGGAGAAAAGTAAGGAGTGCAATGGAAATCAAAGAGGTAGAGACGAACAGAGAAGTAGAGACGTTAAGACAAGAAGAGAGTAAATGCATTCTGAATCCAGATGCTGCAGCTTGCACAGCTGAGCTGCATTGAATACACGCAACATGCACGGGGGACAAACCCTTCTCACACACTCTCTCTCTCTCACACACACACACACTCGCACATACGCACAGACTAGGATGTACACTGTTTGTCTCTCTCTCTCTCTCCCACACATACCTTGAACTGTACATTCTCTCTACCCCTCACACGCAGATTATGACCAACACTGTCCCTCTCACACATGCACACTGCGATGTACACGGCCTCTCTGATGTAGACACTCACACAGGCATACACTGTCGCTCTCTCACACACATGCTCTGATGTACGCTGTTTCACTCACACGCACACACCCTGTGACTTTCACTGTCGATCTCACGCACACTCTCTCACGTACACTGTTTCTCCCTAACACGGAGATAGATGTACACCATCTCTCTCAAACGGACACGCTCTGATGGACACTGTCTTGCACACACACACACACATACTCTGATGTACACTGTCTCTCTCGCACACACACGCACACGAATATAGACTGACGCACATACACACACACTTTGAAGTACATTGCATTTCTCTCACACGAGCACAACCTGAAACACACAAACTGTTGTTATAAAAGACGATAATTTGAATAACCGTTTGGAGATGCGTCCTATATATGTTTATTGTACCTCTCTCCATGTGTGATTAAATAAAGGTTGATTTTAGATTATTCAAATACTTGCGTGAGTCTTGTATCGGGGCGGTAAAACTTAGACAGGGGAGTGGCAGGGGCATGAAGTACGTTTCTCATTGATTGCGCAGTCAGGGGATATCTGCAGGCTGGGAGCTTGCTGTGTATTATAGTAGTCTGCAAAAATGCAGTTAGCCTCTGCACCATGTCCTAAAGCCCAGGGGCTGTGAGTCTGCGAGCGGAGAGGATGAGAGGTCAATGAGACAGTGGCCATGCCCTTAAATTTCTGAGCAGGAGAGTGGTCAAAAGTGAGAGGCCTGAGAGAAGCGGAGTGTCTTACAGGTTTTTTTGAGTGGAGCAGAGGGAGGGGCTGTTGTAGGAGAGACAGATAGAGAAGGGACAGCAGAAGAGGCAGAGTGTGAGACAGAGTAGAGGAACAGTCTCAACAGGAAGCAGACTAAATGATGTCATTTGGACAAATCCTGAGGAGCTGGAAAGGACAAGGATAATTTAATGAGGGGAGGCGTGCAGGCATGACGGGCTGAAAGAACTCGCTCTAGTACGTAAAACTTCTGTAATTATGGCGTTGGGATCTTGCTGTGCATTAAAGCAATCAGTCACAGGCCAGTCAGTACACACAGACTTACTTGCCACTGCATCAGGGAATGGGGCTCAATGCAATATCGGGGCCAGAAAAATATTTGTTGGTGCACATTTAGTGAGGCAAATATTTGGTGAACGTCGCAAGTTTAGGACCAGAGTGAGAATTTAGAATGAAATATTTTTCAGTGGGGTTCAACATTTTTTGGGCACTTTCAGGTTTGAAACGGAGAAAAAGAGAGGAAGAAATGGAGGTCGAAGGAGAAAGAGAGAGAAAGCGGGAGAGAGAGAGGAGAGACGAAGACTGCGGATGGACGAAGGTGGAGAGAGAGAAAGAGTGAAAGCGAAGGACAGAGAGAGACAAGGGAAGCGAGACAAGAAGAGAAAGAGAATGACAGAGAATGAAGGATAGAAGAGGAACAGTCAGACAAAAACAAACACAAGTTTACAGTTGGGCAGGCTGAAGGAGTGATATTTAGTATTCCAGTTGGTCCCAGCTCCCTCGATGGTTTCTCATACTCACTGTCTCCCATGAGAGACAGAACCTCTTCCAGGGGTTTGCTTCAGGCTGAGAATGTATCCACGTCATGTTTCTGAGTATATCTGTGTCTCTGTCCAATTGGGGTCTCTGTCCACCTTGTGTCTTAAATGATACAATACCACACTCTGCTGGACTCCCCATGCAATTGCACAGGCAGAAGATTCTTTTGTGGGGTGGGCGGGGGGGGGGCAACACATCAAAATTTTTAATGTCTCACATTGCACATTTGTTTCGTTCATCAAAAAATGCCTTGCCCGATCCCTTCCGATATTGTCCCTGAGATATGAGGAAAATGAGGTGAACATGCCCATTGTAATCTCATGCCTTCCATCTTTGAATTCTTTCTCACTTAAAATTTGTGAGAAAACATCAGAAAACATTGTAACCTGCAGAAAGTGCAATGAAATTCACCCTGTCTCGTTATGGAACGGTTCACTCGAAGGTGTCTGGATACAAGTGAAGCATTGTTTTTAATGTAGAAACATTATGTTTCATGTGTATAATGTTAAGAATAGTGTTCAAAGCCAAAACATTTCCACGTTGCAGAGGGAACATGACATTTTTCCAATATGTTCTACACTGAGAGACCTTCATTCAAATCCAACCATTTTCTCACCTGTGTTGTGTAGTTATGTGTGTCTGTGTGTTGCTCTGTGTTGAGGGTATTGTCAGTTTGGATGCTTCTGTGAGCTGTTTCCCTCCCTCTCTCCCTTTCTGAATCCTCGAGTGTTTTCACCCCATATCACCTGCTGTGCAGTGGTGTTGGGAGACCAGCAGAGCACTTGTAGCACAAAGGAACTTGATGGTACGATTTTGACTCTTCACCCTGTGACAGAAAATTTCTGATTAGACCCCAATTGGAGTAGCAGCCCATTACAATCAGGCAGTTTGATGCCTAAAAACGGGGAACCTGTGGAATTGGATTAAAATTAGCTGAAACACCCATGACCTGTGAGAGCAAAAACAAAAATCAACAATACTCAAAAGTAAAACAATTTTATTATTGATAATAGTACTGCCGCAGTTTTGGCTAAAACTTGGGACATGGAGAGATACAAGTTATTCTCAATTTCTCTATCAAGTTTCGCGCTTTACAGAGAGAAAGACAAGCTTTTTATACTTAAAAATATATCAATAGTAGACAGAAATTATCATTAGGCATTTGTCATTCCTTAGGCCAATAAATTGAATCTCGATCTGTGTTGTCCTGTGCTATATATATTTTTATGAAAATTTTATTTTCTTTCAAAACTGTAATAAGCAAATAAATTACAACACCAGCGAACATTACTCTATATACAAATATCAACAAAAAAAGGAAGAAAAGAAAACCTACAACAACTAGAACAATAGAAACTCATGCGTAAAACAGAAAAAAAAGCAAAACAGGTGGTTAATAAATAAACAAGCAAAACCGCTCAGCACAAAAAAAAATACCTCTCGACTTCTGTGAGTACTAAGTATTGCACACAACATATTCCGAATTTTTCCTTCAAGGACATCTCGTGCACTGAATCAGAATGCCGTGGCTACACGAATGCCCTTGTTAAAATGACTGATAAATCTGCATCCGAGCAGTCCAGAAAAGGATGCCATATCCTACAAAAATGTTCTGTTTTGCTGTGCACCATATTTGTGAAACAGGTCCAGGGAGAGACTTTCCATAACAAGCCTATGCAAACCTAATCGACCCGGGTGTGGGGTGGGGGGTTGGGGTGTGGGGTGGTGGTCAGAAAACCGACACATTAAAATATTTTTCCGAGCACAGAAAGTGAGGATATTACACTTTTTTCCCCATGTGCATCCAAAGAGAGTATATTGGGTAGGCCGACGAGCAGATAGATAGGGATCCATCTTAACCTCAGCCTTCAAGGCCCACTCTATGATCCCTGCCACAGAACTTCAATATACATGGAGCCAGTGGCACACCATAAACAATGAGTGAGAGTAACGATGTTTACCTTACACATAGGACTAAAGGAGGATGCTCCCACCTTAAACTTCGAGACATTGCATTTGGCCGAATGGATCAGATGCTAAATCTTTAGCAGTATGGCATGGGTCCTATAAATAGAGATGTTCCTCACATTTTCACAAATGTGTCCCCATGCTAAAATAGAAATCTCAACCCCGAATTCTGTCTCCCAAACCTCGCCAAGCTGCTTATCGTCTTTTGAAGGATCGTTCCCCAGGATATGATAAAGCATACTAATGAAGAGAGTACTTTCAGCATAAATTACCCTCTTCGCCATAATAGATCCGCAGCGGTTGGTCAAGGGCATGGTCCCTTTCTGAATAAAATCCCGGACATGAAAAAAGTGGAAAAGGTCTTTTCTAACTCGACCATGTTCACAAATTATTTGGTTAAACGACATCGTTATTTCAATTTGAAATGAATCGGCCAAACAGTAGATTCCCCTAGCTGCCCAGGGTCAGAAATGATGTTATGGACATATTACCCTTCTTCTGGTGCATTCTCCTCCATGCCTTAAACGTATTAATAGCAATCAGATTATGGCAATATTTCATGACTCTCTTCATCTTATCCAAGAATAAAAGGCTGATGAGGAGACATTTTGACTGGGAGGCCTCAATTACTCGCCATATTGATGTCAGGTCTTCACAAGCCCAATCACGAACAAACGAGAGCGGAGAACTTAATGATATCGTCTAATATCTGGAAAAGCCACTCCCCCCAACCACGAGACAACTGTAGTTTAGAAAACGTGATAAGAAACTGCCTATGGCGCCAAATAAAAGAGCCAAACCCTCCATTAGGTATCTCAAATACTTGCCTTGGGAAAATCAGTGGGAGCATTTGTATAGGATAGAGCAAATGGGAGAGAACATTCATTTCGATAAGAGACACCCTGCCTAGCCAGGATATTCGAAGTGCTTCCCATCGCTGAAAATCTTGCTTAATCCTGTCAAGCAAGTGAGCAAAATTGGCCTGCAACAACTGATCAAAATAAAGATGCCTAAATTTGAAACATCCTCCTGTGACCATTTGAAAGTGAACTTTAGTTCACCCCCCACCTCAGATATTCTTCTAAGGCCCCCACAACCCTCCCTCCATAGGCATAGCCTCTGATTTAAAGATATTATTCTTGTAACCTGTAAAGGAGCCAAATGAGTTGATGTATTGCATGAGATGGGATACAGAAACGTGTGGATCCAGCAGAAAAAAAAACATCTTCTGCATATAATGGCATCTTATACGACTCAGATCCGACTTTAGGGGTGACTTTATTATGATCCCTACGGATCACCTCTGCCAGCTGTTCAATCGCCAACGTCATAAGTATTTGGTGAGTTGGGACTGCCTTGCTGAGAGCCCCTACAAATATCAAAATTACCCCTTGTCTGGTTTACTGTCACTTTCTCCTTTGACCGGTTTGTGACCATTTGTTGTCAAAAGCTGAAAACAAAATATTGCACTGAGAAAACTGTGACTGTGGTTCTAGCAACAACCTGCACCCTGTTCTGTCTGAAAAACATCCCCTTCTATTTTCAATATGAACCTTGGAAGATAATTAACAATGTGCCATTCTATTGTGATACAAAGTCAAGTTACTTTACTGAGACTTGGTGGATGGCATTAGATTGGCTTGATACAGTTTTGACCCCTTTACTGCCATTTGCTTTAATTCTGTCGCTCAGTGCTCTCACAGTCAGACACATTTTGGTGACAAGTAGACTCCGGAAGAGGCTGAAGGGTGAGAGCAAAGGAGATAATCGCAGAGACCCAGAGATGGAGAGCAGAAGGAAGTCTGTGATTTTACTCTTCACTGTGTCTGGGAGCTTCATCCTCTTGTGGTTAATCGATGTTGTCGATTTCTTATGTTATGTCACTCAATGAATCAATACTGCCAATTACCCGCCTTTCCTATTTCACTTTAATAGTGTTGGTTACATGCTGCAGAACCTAAGCTGTTGCACAAACACGTTTATTTATGCAGCAACATTGTCTGGGTTCAGAGCAATGATCAGTAATGCAGTAAAATACCTGGTTACACGATTTCCTTGTGTTATGAATAAATGAAACTCCTCAGTGAACCACACAGGACGATCCTATTGTTTCCAGATCATGAAATATTTTTCTTATTCACGAGTGGGACATGGGCATCATTGTCTGGGACAACATTATTACCCACATTAGTTGCCCCAGTTAAAGTGGTGGTGAGTTGCTTTCTTCAACCACTGCAGTGTTTGTGCTGTCGGCAGAAACGTAATGTTAGGGAGGGAATTCCAGGACTTTCATCGACCGGCAATGAAGGAATAGTGACATGTGTACATTCAGGATGGTGAGTGATTTGAAGGCGATCTTGCAGGGGCTGGTGTTCCCATTTACCTGCACCATTGTCCACTGAAATAAAAGTGTTCATGATTTATGGAATGTAATGGCTGAGGATCTTTGGTGTACATCTTGTAGATAGTACACACCGCTGCTACTGATTGCTGGTGATGGAGGGTTTGAATGCTTGAAGATGTCGTGCCAATCAAGAGGGTTGCTTTCTCCTAAATGGTGTCAAGCTTCTTGAGTGTTACTGGAGCTGCACCCATCCATGCAGTTGGAGCGTATTCCATCACACTCCTGACTTGTGCCTTGTAGAGGGCAGATAGTTTTTGGAGTGTCAGGAGGTGAGTTACTTGCCGCAGATAGATTTTGGGGTGTCAGGAGGTGAGTACCCCTAGTCCCTGACATGCTCTTGCAGCCACTGTGTTTATATGGTGAGTCCAGTTGAGTTTCCGGTCAATGGTAACCCCAAGGATGTTGACAGTGGGTGATTAAGTCATGGTAATACCGTTGAATGTCAAGGGCTATGGTTAAAGTGTATTTATTAGTGATGGACATTGTCTGGCATTTGTGTGGCGTGAGTGTCACTAAACACTTTTTGGCCCAAACCTGGATATTATCCAGATCTTGTTTCATTTGCTCACAGACTGCTTCAGTATCTGAGGAGTCGTGAGCATCTCGAGTGATGGGAGTGGATGCTTTCGGATGTGGTGCTAATCAAACGGCTGCTTTGTCTGGATGGTTTTTGTGGGTCTGACAGGAAGGTGACAACACAGGAGGATCGTACCGGTTGTTCTGGCATGTCAATATTTCCTGATTGAAGTGATTCAGCTTAGGAGGAAACATTAACACTCCCCTCATCCCCCCAGCCCCGCAGCCTCGGCCCTACCTTCTCCATGCACTACAGCTCCTCTCTAGCCTGTGACCCACTGCACTAGATTCCTCTTGATCTCTCATCGGAATACCAGCCCTGCACCTCCCCAGATCAGATCCTTCGTAATATTTCTGTCAGCCTGGGGACAAAGAGCCCCTCCCTCTGCTGCCAACCCCTGCCAATTGTCCACTTCGGTCTGGTATCAATCCCATGGCTGCTGTTGATAACCAAGCAGAGTTGTTCATTCAAATCTGATAAGGTTTCAGACACCAGGAGCTGTGATTAATCATGGCCCACTGTCCGTCCAGCAAGGTACAGATTATTTCCTGCTGACACCTGCGCTTCTCCACCAGGATTGCCTTCCCATAGCGCCTGTCGGAAAGTGGGGCCACTTCACCAGGGCTTGTCTGTTGCCTCGAAAAAGGGTCCAGAGTTCGAGTACTCAGCAGACAGCCTTCACTACCTCTAACCATTTCTCACAAACCCACTCTAACTCCCCGGTCCTCTCAAGTACAAAGAGTTTTTGGACAATTGCTCAAGATTGCTGCGGAGTGGCATTGACTATTCTTTATTCCTCCTGTATGACATGGAGGACAGGATCAGTAACTTTCCCTCACCGTGGTAATGATATGGCAGGGAGACATTTGTTTTTAGCAAAGCAAGGAGTCATAAGGTCCCTCAATGCAGTTAGGGAGGTGGCCTATATATGAGAAAATACCTGATTAGGAAAATGGTTATATGGGTTCGAGGTCTCTGTGAGAGATTGGATACTTCAGTAAACTCTTTCTGGGATTTGGGCAACTTGGTAAATCGTTATCTACGAATTAAAGGACATCCAGTTTACAGTTCTGGGCGATTGTGATGGTGTGTACAGTGTAAGCTTTCAATAGAATGGAGAATTGATTCCCAAACGATGACATTGTCAACAAAGGGGTGGCATGGACACAGAGAACTGACAAGCCATTTTTACCTGATGGCACTTTTAGTTGCGATCGCATAGAAGAATCAGCTGAATATTTTTAGAAATCCCTTTGAATATGAAAAAGGAGCGGGATGTGGGGTGACAGACTTCTGGTTCTTGCTCTCACTGGACTGAGTGTTAACTCAGTGGTTTGTTATGAATCAAACTTTGGACATTGGTGCTCACATGTGGTCTTATGTATAATTTGTTTTCTTTATCCCCTAGAACTGGAGATCCGGGAATGTTTTGATTTCAGTCTGCATATTGGAATTCCATGGTGATTTTAAAGTGTAGACTGTGTCGTTTATTACTTTAGATCGTGCCTGGGGAATGTTATTTCCCTTTGAGGGACTTTCTGTCCTGACTTAAATTGAGCCATGCTAGGAAAGGTTCATCAAAAGAAAAATTGGGTTGTAACGAATGGTTAAAATTATCATGTTTGCATTGATCATGACTGAAGTTTCGTTTTCTGTCCAGAGTGAATTTCCAAATACGAATTCAACATTTAAGCTAATCATTAATTTCAGATGATACAGTTTTCTCATTGCACATGCACTTTGTGAAAATTGGAGTGGTGGAAATGTGGTTCTAAAATCTGAGAAAACTGATGAAGATGTGAGGGCGATGATGAAGTCGATGTATTGAAGTCGATGCTGGTTCCTTGCCCTTGTAAGTGCCATTGTAACCAGGTTGCAACTATGTGTGAGATGACTGGTCTGTACATTCTGTGTCGGTCAGGAATCTAGGGACCTGTGATATGGCCTTTTGTGAGCAGGCAGTAAACTTAATCTGGGAGACAAATTATGCGAAAAAGCGAGAATTATTAATTGAAGAATGGGAAGATAAAGTAGATAGTGAATGAAAAGGCACCTAACTGGCCAGTTGGGGGAATAATATATGTAATGAGGTGGTAGTTGCATGTTAGGCTAACTGTGGATGGGTAGACAGAAGGTGAAAAAGGAAACAGGAAATAAAGCATAAAGAAACTAAGGCTGAGAAAGATACTCCTTGCTAGCCCTGATTTGATTAATAACTAGCAGGACACTCTTTACCTCCTCATATGTCTCCATTCATGGGGATGTGTTGTCCCACCCACTAGGGTTCATAAAGGTCAATCACAAGTGAAAGTTTTGGATATTTTGATCAATGCTACTGACCGTTCCCTTACTCAGGAATGCATTATTCCCACCTTCCAAACCCTACCCCCTTCCTCACCCAAATGGATGAAGACCTTTTTGGGACTGGTCAGCTTTTGCAGGCAGTCGCTTCAGACTTTACAACTTTTACTCAGGACCTTATTCCATGTTCCTCTCCGAATGCTCCCCTTATATTTTAGCTGACTGATTCGGCAAAACAATCATTTTCTGACCTCAAAGATGCCTTGGCTACAGCCCCGGTGCTAGGGTGCTCACTGTATGGCAGACCCTTTCAGTTGGATGTTCGTGTCATCGATGAAGGGGCCACTGGTGTCGTCCCTCAGCAGCATGGTGACCGTCATCGCCCGGTGGTCGATTACTCCACTAAATTGGATCCTTTTGCCAATGGCCCTCCTTACATCTCAGTAGACCCAGTATCTCACACAAGCTCATCTGAGCTGCTACGAGGTCTCGTTGTTACAGAACCCTTACCTCTTATTTCATTAGTGCTCCACTTCACATCCCAGTACGTTCCTTGAGCAACATCCTGGCGATCTTCCTGAACTCTTCTCGACCCCCGCCACATCATTTTCTTATTTCTCCTCGCCTGGACTTGACATACCTTCCAGTTGAGAATCATGACCTCAGGTTTCATGTTGATGGTGGTTCCTCTGTTTCCCCGGACAGTGTCTGGAAGTCAGGCTATGCTACAGCAACAGACACTGCTGTTCAGGTATCTGCTGCCTTTCCGACCCCTGGCCCTGCACAGAAAGCCGAGCTTTTAGCCCCTACCACAGCTTGTATTCTACCGACTGATAAAATTTCTAACATTAACCCCGATTCCACGTCTGCAATCAGTGTTGCGCATGATTTTAGTCGCCTCGGGCAGCAACGAGGATGCCTTATTCCTGAAGGAACTCCCATTCAGAATGCTCTTTGTGTTAAGAATCTCCTCGATGCTATTCTGCTTCCTCGTCCATGAGCTGGTATTAAATATACTGCACACAAAGGAGGGACACTTCGTAAAATGGCGAAATTCCCGTGCTGATACTACTGCTAAGGTGGTGGCTGCATCAGCCATTTTCGTTGTTACACATAACAGGAATTAGGGTTCAATTCAAGCAGCTACTTCAGGGACAAGGGCAGGCCAGATCTAACTGCGATTCAAATTGACAGAAGGATGCCTCCGAATCTCAACACCCACTTTGGAAGTCGATTTGGTGTTCGCACTCCTCGACACGATACCTCTGGCTAACACCAGTGGGTCAAGTCTGTATTCCTGATTCTTTGTTCCCAGTGCTTATTGATGACTTGCATACTTGTACCCATCTTGGCAAGGAAGGAATGGTACAGCGACTTTTAAAAACATGGTGGCACCCCGATTTTAATACAGCACGTCAAATGTGTCTGGAAATGTGCCTTATTTGCACGTATAATAATAAGGGTAAAGCTATTAAATACCCTTCTGAGACTACACACATGCAAGATGATCCTTTTTTCTGGATACAGCTTCATTCTATTGAACTACCTAAAGTACTATTTGGAGAGATTTGTAGCTCAGATTGAGGTTCTGGATGTAGGTTTGCTTGATGAGCTGGAAGATTCATTTTCAGATATTTCGGCACCATGCTAGGTAGCATCATTACTGAGTATCCTGTGAAGCACTGGCGTTATGGCCCGCTATCTATTTATGTATTCAGATATCCTTGGGTTGGTGATGTCGTTACCTGAAGTGATGTGATTTCCTGCTCTTTTTCTCAGAGGGTGGAAGATGGGGTCCAAATCGATCTGTTTGTTGATAGCGTTCCGGTTGGAATGCTATGTTTTGAGGAATTCTCGTGCATGTCTCTGTTTGGCTTGTCCTAGAATTGATGTGTTGTTCCAGTCAAATTGGTTTCTTTCCTCATCTGTATGCAAAGATACTAGTGATAGTGGGTCATGCCTACCCTTGTGGTTAACTTTCACCTGTTTGTCCAATGTCGTGTGTGTTGCAGTTCTTGCCAGGTATTTTGTAAATGGCGTTTCTTTTGTTTGTTGTCTGTATAGGGTATTTCAAATACATTACCTGCTGATTTGACGTTGGTGGGTCTGTGGGCTGCCAAGGGGTCTGAGTAGACTGGCAGTCATTTCTGAGAATTATTTGTTTCAGGGGAGAGCAGCTCGGGTTTTTTGGGAATGTTTTGTCTGCTTGTTTGTTTCTGTTGCTGAGAAATCAACGGAATGCTATCATTGCGTACCCGTTCTTTTTGAATATGCTGTGTAGTTGGTTTTGTTCTGTTCTTCACAATTCATCTGAGCAGCAGTGTGTGTGGTGGTTCATTGAAATAAAGTTCTGATGCAGCTTCGTTGGTGGGTGTTGGGATGATTGCTTCTGCAGTTCAGTATTTGTTCCATATGTGTTGTTTTCCTGTAGACGCTGGTTTAAAGTTCACCATTGGCTGCTCGCTCTACTGTGACATCAAGGAATTGGAGTCTGTTGTTGTTTTCATCCACCTTTGTGAATTTTTTGCCTGTAACGGTATTATTGATGGTCTTGAAGGTTTCCTCTAATTTGTTCAGTTTAGTGATGACCAAAGTCTCATCCCTGTAGCAGACCCACTGTTTAGGTTGGATGATTAGCAGCGCTGTTTGTTCGAGTTTCTGCATTACTGCCTCTGCTAAAAGATCTGATATCGAAGATCCCATATGTGTTCCATTGGTTGGTCTGTAGGTTGTGTTGTTGAAGGTGAAGTGGGGGGTAAGACAGAGGTCCCCTAACCTGATGATAATGTCCTTGCTGATGAAGCTGGTCGTGTCCAGTCTATGTGTCTTTGGTTCTTCTAATAGTGTCGTCAATGTTTCCTTGGCCAGGTTGATGTTGATGGATGTGAACAGGGCTGTTATGTGAGAGACTATATTTTCATCCTCTTCTATCTTGGTGTCCATTATATTGTTCAGAGATTGTTGGGGGGAGTGAATGGAGGTGCATGATTCTTCTACTTTTTTTAGTCTTTGGTGTAGTTCCTTGGCCATGCTGTATGATTGTGTTCCAGGTAGCAACACTATGGGTCAGAGGAACGCTCCTGGCTTGTGAATTTTGAATAATCCGTAGAGTCGTGGTGTGTCGGATCCATCTGGTTGCATCTTTTGGAAGTCTGCCTTGTTTAATTCTCCAGACCACTGGAGTTTTTTGAGTAAGGCAGTGATTAGGTTTTCTCGTTTTTGCTTTGGGCCAATCGCCACCTAGTGGTACGTGTCGGTATTTGCAAGCAGTGTGCATGCTTTCTCAATCTAGTCTGTCCGCTTTTAAATGTCTGTAAGGCGTCCTTTGTCTGCAGGTAGGATAACAATGTTTTATCTTTCTTGAGTCCTTCTAGTGTTTTCCTTTCTTGTTTATTGAGTGTTCTTCCTTTTCCCCAGTTAATGATGGTTTCTTCTGTGAGTTTGGTTTCTTTCAGTATTGTTTCTTATGCTTTAAAAATTTTTATGGTCTGCATCCCAGAAGCTGTAACTTAATCCTGTTATATAGAGAGCTTTATCAGTGTCTGTTAAGTGTTGGACAGATAGGTTCTATGCTGTCTCCGGTGTTACTTTGCGTGAGTTTGTCTTGTTTTGTTTCTGCAGGTGTAGTTTTTTTTTTCTTCATTTTCTGTGTTAGCCGCTGTCTCATGTCTATGGCTTGTTGTACTGTGTCTGCCCATTTGTGCTTTGTTGCATGAGGGAGTAGAGTTTTTTTCACTATATTTCCCAGGTGTATTTCAGGAGTCTGTGGTGGCCATCATTAAACATTTCCCTTAGCGTTCTTCAGCTGTTGTGCTTTGCTATTCATTTGGATAGTGGTGTGTTAAGGGAGGTATGTTTGAGTTATTGAGATAGCACCTGTTTCTTTTGGCATTCATGCAAGAAGTACAGGTATTTGTGGGTGGAGCTCTATCAGCGGTCATTGGTTTCCAATCTTTGGGCTAGTTTTACTGTATTGTCCCCGGAGATGTTAGTGAGTTTGGACAAGATTCAGCGCTCAGATGGAGGTTCTAGATGTACGTTTGCTCGATAAGCTGCAAGGTTCATTTTCAGATGCTGTCACCATGACATCACCAGCACAGAAAATGAAATCATCAACCCAAGGAAAACGAAAGACATAAATAGAAAGTGGGCCATACCGCCAGTGCTTAACGAGAGACTGACAGATTATGTTTCCTCGTACGGTGACAAAGCGTCTGAAAGTGAACCTTGCAGCTCAACGACCAAAACAACATCCTAAAGTACAATGTTATAAATACTGTTTGTTCATGTTCGATGAATTTAGCAAATGGATTGAAGCCTTCCCCTCTACTAAGTGCACTGCACAGACAGGAGACAAAATATTGTTGACTGAAGAGATTCCCGACTTTGGGGTGCCTAAAAGGATGAACTCTGACAATGGGCCACGGAGAATATAGAACATTACAGCACAGGGCAGGCTCTTCAGCCCTCGATGTTGCACCGACCTGTGGAACCATTCTGAAGCCTATAAATCCAACTCAATCCCATTTTCAACCATATGTTTATCCAATGACAATTCAAATGCCTTCAAAGTCGGAGAGGCTAGTACTGTTGCAGGCAGGCCACTCCACTCCCCTCCTACTCTCTGAGTATAGAAGCTACCTCTGACATCTGTCCTATATCTATCATCCCCTCAATTTAAAGCTTTGACCCACCGTGCTGTCCATCACCAGCTGAGCAAAAAGGTTCTCACCATCCATCCTATCTCATTATCTGATTATCTTATATGTCTCAAATAAGTCCCTTCTCAAACGTCTTATCGCTAACAAATAAAGCCTCGAGTCCCTCAGCCTTTCTTTATAAGATATTCCCTCCGTAACAGGTAAACTCCTAGTAAATCGTAACTGCACCCTTTCAAAAGCTTCCTCATTCTTCCTAGATTGTGGTGACCAGAAATGTGCACAATACTCTAAGTACGGCCACACCAAAGTTTTGTAAAGCTGCAGCAAGACCTTGTGGCACCGAAACTCAATCCCTCTGCCAATAAACGCTAACACACCGTATGCCTTCTTATCGACACTATCGACCTGTGTCGCAACTTTAGAAATCTGTGTACATGGACACTGAGATCTCTCTGCTCATCTACACTACCAAAAATCTTACCATTAGTCCATTACTCTTTATTCCTGTTGCTCCTTCCAAAGTAAATCACATCGCAATTTTCCGCAATAATTCAATTTCAATCCTCTTAGCCCATTTCTGCAGTTTATCTCTGTCCATCTGCAACCTGCAACATTCTTCGGCACTGTCGCCAACTCCACCATCCTTTGTGTCATTCGCAAATTTACTAACCCATCCTTCCATGCCCTCAACTAGATCATTTATAAAAATGACAAATAGCAGTTACCAAAAACAGATCCTTGCAGTACACCATTAGTAATTGAACTCCAAGATGGACATTTCCCATAAACCACCACCTTATCTTCTTTCAGCTAACCAATTTCTGATCCAAACTGCTAAATCACCCTCAAATCCATGCCTCTGTATTTTGTGCAATAGGCTATCGTGGAGAACCTTATCAAATGCCTTACTGAAATCCACATACACCACTTCAACCACTTCACCCTCATCTACCTGTTTGATCACCTTCTTAAAGAACTCAATAAGGTTTGTGAGGCACGACCTATCCTTCACAAGTCAGTTTTGAATACCCCTAATCAACTTATTCCTCTGTAGGTTATTCTAATTCCTATCTCTTCTAACTTTTTCCAACACTTCATCCACAATCGAAGTAAGGCTCACTGGTCTAATCGTGTCAGGGTTGACTCTATTCCCTTCTTGAAAAAAGGGACAACATTTGCTATCCTCCAGTCTTCTGGCTCTGTTTCTGTTCAAATGACGACATAAAGATCAAAGCCAAAGACCCACCAATCTCCTTCCTAGTTTCCCAGAGAATCCTAGGATAAATCCCATCCGGCCCAGGGGACATATTTATTTTCACACTTTCGACAATTGCCAAAACCTCCTCCTTGTGCGCCTCAGTCCCATCTTGTCGCCTGCATCTCAAATTCTCCTGAACAACATTGCCCTTTTCCAGTGTGAATACTGTCAATATTGAATTAGCGCGTCCCCTATCTCCTCGGTCTTCATGCACAGCTTCCCACTATCATCCTTGATTGGCTCTAATCTTATTCTAGTCATTCTTTTATTCCTGATATACCTATAGAAAACCTTCGGGTTTTCCTTGATCCTATCCACCAATAACTTCTCATGTACCTTCCTGGCTCTTCTTGGCACTCTCTTTAGGTCTTTCCTGGCTAACTTGCGATTCTCAAGCGCTCTAACTTAGCCTTTACATCTCATCATATAACAAGCTTTCTTCTTCCTCGTGACAAGAGTTTCAACTTCTTTTGTAAACCACGGTTCACTCACACGAACACTTCCTCCCTGCCTGACAGGAATATACTTATCAAGGATAGGCAGTCGCTGTTACTTGAACAAGCTTCAGATTTCAATTGTGCCCACCCCCTGCAGTTTCCTTCCCCATCCTATGCATCCTAAATCTTGCCTAATCGCATCATAATTTCCTTATGCCCAGCTATAACTCTTGCCCTGTTGTATATACCTACCCCTTTCCATCACTAAAGTAAACATATCTGAATTGTGGTCACTATCACCAAAGTGCTCACCTACCTCTAAATCTATCACCTGGCTGGTTCATTACCCAGTACCAAATCCAAAACACCCTTTGTTAGCTTGTCTACATACTGTGTCCGGAAACCATCGTGCACACACTGAACAAAACCTGACCCATTTAAAATGCTCAAACTATAGTATTTCCGGTCAATATTTGGAAAGTTAACGTCCCCCATAGCAACTACGCTGTTACTCGCACTCCTATCCGGAATCATCTTTGCTATCCTTTCCATTATATCTATGGAACTATTCAGAGGCCTACAGAAAACTTCCAACAGGGTGACCTCTACTTTCCTGTGTCTAACCTCAGCCCATACTACTTCAGTGGATGAGTCCTCAAACGTCCTTACCTCAATCGTCCTTGATGAACAGAACCACATCACCCCCCCCTCTTTTACCACCTTCCCTCTTATTACTGAAACATCAATTCCTTCGAACCAGCAAAAAACATTCCTGTCCCGGCTCTAGCCATGTCTCCGAAATGGGCACAATGTCGAAGTCCCAGGTACCAACTCATACTGCAAGTTCACCCACCGTATTCTGGAATCTCCTGGCGTTGAGGTAGACATATTCCAAACGATCTTCCTGCTTCTGGTGTTCTCTTGCGACCTAGTAACTATGTTTCTGACCTCACTACTCTCAATCTCCTGTACACTGGAATAACAGTTCAGGTTCCCATTCGCCTGTTGATATGGTTTAACTCCTCCACAGCATGAAAATATCCCCCCGCTGCCCCCAACCCTATCCCCAGATACTTGTACCCCTCTGATTCAGGTGTAGACCTTCCTGTTTGTAGATCTCCCACCACCCCATTAATGAGCACCAATTACAGAGATATCTGAAACTCTCCCTCCTGCACCATTCTTGCAGCCACATGTTCAATACGTCTCTCTCCCTATTCCTTGCCTCACGAGCAATAAACATTGGCATCAAGTCAGAGATAACAACTTTGTTTGGTCTAGCTCTAAACTTCCACCCTAGCTCCTTGAGTTTCAGCCTTGTGTCCCCATTCCTTTTCTTACGCATGTCGTTGGTTCTGATGTGGATCACAACTTGGGGCTGCTCCCCCTCCCCCGCGAGGAACCGTAAAACACGATCAGACACATCAGGAACCCTGGCACCTGGGAGGCAACACACCAAACATTCCAACAGAACATCCTATCTGTCCCCTTAACTATGGAGTCTTCAATGACTAATGCTCTGCTCATCTCCCCTCTTCCTTTCTGCACAACAGCGACAGACTGTATGCCAGAGACCTGTATCTCGTGGCTTTCGCCAGGCCAGTCGTTCCGAACACCTCCAAAAGTATCTATGGCCACAGGGGATCCCTTTCCGTCACCTGACTTGAACCCATCTGCCTTTTTCTTGTCCATGAGGCCTGACTACTTCCTGTGACTCTTCACAATAACACCCTCCGCCTCCGAATTTCATCCAGCTCCAGCTCTAGTTCCCTAACAGAGGTTCTTAGTAGCTGGAGTTGGGTGCACTTCACACAAATGAAATCAGCAGGGACATTATTGGTGACCCTGACCTCCCACATTCTGCAGGAGGAACATCAATGATCGTAACCGCCATTCCCACTATTTAAATTCCCAATAAATAATTTTTTTAAAGCAAGTTATCTTACCAATCCAGCGCACAGAACATTCTTTTTGGTTCGAGGAGGAGGATGGGTGGGAGCCACTACCTAATTAGTGCTTCAGGTAACGCAGCCATCCAAATACATTACTTCTCTTACTCAGCAGTCCTGTGTCCGCTCCTGCTCAGCTTGCGCTCCGCCTATTTACTAGATAGGTTTTTAAATCTGTGGTTCAACTGCTCATCAGCGCCCTTGTCAACGCTCCCACACTTTTTGCTGCTGAAACATAAATAGAGGGTCCAGACGTTCTCAGTAAGTTCTTAAATCAGTGCTTCACCTTCCCGTCAGACCCCTGGTCAATGCTCCTGTGCTTCCTGCTGCTGAAACTAACATTTCATGCCTCGATTTATGACTTAAATATGTGACTCACTCTCCATTGAACAGCAACTGCACTGTGCATATCGCCCGCAGGCAGCAGGGATTGTGGAACAGGCCAATCATACTTTAAAAGAGAAGTTAGCTAAAATGGTCAAATAAACTGGCTCCAAGTATTGCCCTTTGCAGGACTGTACATGTGAGTGTCTCCACATTCGCAGTCTGGACTGTCAGTTGAAGAGATAGCTTACAGTCGGCCAATGAGGACTCTGTGGATTGCGCACGATAAACCCTCTGAGGGCGTGGATCCCCTCGTAATGGGTGAGCAAATGAAGAATTACTTGAAACATTTGCCACTTTCTCTGAAGTTTCTTCAATCGCAGGCCAAAAGTCGCATTGCCCAGTTAAGGAAGGGACAATCGCCTCCTAATATCCAAAAGCAAACCAAGGGGATTATGTATTGGCTAATAATTGGGAAAGGAACAAATTGGGACAATGCTGTTGCGGCCCCTTTCAAGTCTTACTCACATCAACTTCTGTCAAGATTGAAGGACACTCGAACTGGGTCCACCAATCTGATTGTAAGAAGATTGCTCCTCAAACAGGAATGAACATAGCGTGAAGACATTTTTAGTACTCTTTGAACTTTCTGAATTCTTTAACTTCGGTGGCCATTTGATATTGAAGCACTGGCCTACTGGGGAACAGCATGCAAATACTTCCTGACATATGCCATGTATGTATGCTGAAAATTTTAATATAAGTAAGCGCTGGTTTTGTACCCATGTCATCATCTATTCAAGGGAAGGAATATCTCTTCAATTCCTCCTTTTCGTTCCACCAGAAGCAGTTGAGTGGGTGTTACGTCGGAATCACACAGGAGTTAATGGGGACATGAGAATATGGGAATCGGCAGGTTAAGAAATGACTAAATTTTCGACATGGTGTCAGCCCGCATATAATCATGACACATTTCCTCCTTCCCTTACAGTCCTTTCAAGTGACGTTACAGGTTCCCTATGTTTTAGAAATAAGTAAAGGGAAGGTTGATGGGGCAAAGCAGATGTGACCTCTCATTTGACTGGCAAGGCCCAGTAGTGAACATTTCTGACAGTGCAATGTTTTACTGTAATTGGTCCAGAGTATGGAATATAACTTCTAATAGACTATTGGTCTGTTCTGCCCTATAACCTTGGATGATATTGGCTAATGATTTTACAGATTATAATGGCATATACTTTATATACAACACCAGAGCTTACCCATGGCTTCCAACCATTTGGTTGGGATGCTGCTGTACGGGTTGTGTGCTACCTGACGTGCATCATCCCTTTAGCAATACTATCTACGAGCTAAAGGAGCCACTTCCAAAACATACCATTTCCTCATGATGTCCTTTCTCGTGTATTGAATGGGCTGGCCATCCGTTGAATTGATTCACATGGGTTCAGCATTGGAACACGTGGCCGATGAGACAGTTTCAGAGACCAGGGCATGTGGACAAGCACTGACTGAGGTCTCAGATGAGCTTGTGGCTGGCTGGACCATGGAATTGCAGAATCGAATGGATTTGCATTATCTGCGAGCCTCACCTGGAAGAGCGTGTGCTGTTGTTGGTCATGAGTGCTGTACTTTCCAGATAACTCGGAGGGTATCATCAACCTGGCAGACCATATCAAACAACATGCAGATCAAACACAGAGGAGTCAGCGATGGAGGCACAGTGGGGTCCGTCTAATGCCCCCAGGGGTCAGTAACAGAGAAACAGTGGGGTCAGTCTAATGCCCCCAGGAGTCAGTGACAACGACACAGCGGGGTCAGTCTAATGTTCCCAGGGGTCAGTAACAGAGAAACAGGGGTGTCAGTCGAATGTCCCCGGGCTCAGTGTCAGAGACAGTGTGGGGTAAGTCTAATGTCCCCAGAGTTCAGAGACAGAGACACAGTGGGGTCAGTCATATGTCCCAAGGGGTCAATGACAGAGACACGGTGGGGTCATATTAATGTTCCCATGGGTCAGTAACAGAGACAGGGTCGAATCAGTCCAATTTCCCCAGTGTTAACTGACAGAGACACAGTGGGGTCAGTCTAATACACCCAGGGTCAGTAACAGAGACACAGTGCTGTCAGTCTTATGACCCCAGGGGTCAGTGACAGAGACACAGTGGGATCAGTCCAATGCCCCCAGTGGTCAGTGACAGACACACAGCAGAGTCCGTCTAATAATGTCAAGGTCAGTGACAGAGACACAGTGGGGTCAGTCTAATGCCCCCAGGGGACATTGACAGTGATACAGTTGGGTCAGTCTAATGTCCCCAGACGTCAGTGACAGAGATAAAGTGGGGTCAGACTAATGTCCCCAGAGGTCAATGACAGAGACACCTTGGGTTCAGTCTAATTCCCACATGGGTCAGCAATGGAGACATAGTGGGGTCAGACGAATAAGCCCAGGGCTCAGTGTTAGAGACACACAGGGGTCAGTTCAAGGCATCCAGGGGTCAGTGACAGTGACAGAGTGGGGTCAGTCTCATGTCCCCGGGGTCAGTGACAGAGACACAGTGTGGTCAGTCTAATGTCCCCAGGGGTCCCTGACAGAAACACAGTGGGGTCAGTCTAATTCCCCCAGAGATCATTGACAGTGATACAGTTGGGTCAGTCTAATGTCCCCAGACGTCAGTGACAGAGATAAAGTAGGGTCAGACTAATGTCCCCAGAGGTCAATGACAGAGAAACTTTGGGGTCAGTCTACTTCCCGCATGGGTCAGCAATGGAGATATAGTGGGGTCAGACGAATGTGCCCAGACATCAGTGATAGAGACACACAGGGGTCAGTTCAATTCATCCAGGGGTTAGTGACAGTGACAGAGTGGGGTCAGTCTAATGTCTCCAGGGGTCCGTGACAGAGACACAGTCGGGTCAGTCTAATGCCCCAAGAGGTCAGTGACAGATACACAGTGGGGTTAGACTATGTTCCCAGGGGTCTTAGACAGAGACACGGTGGGTTCAGTCGAATATCCCCAGGGTTCAGTGACAGACGCACAGTGGGTTCAGTCTAATGCCCTCAGGGTTCCGCAACAGAGATACAGTGGGGTCAGTCTAATGCCGGCAGGTGTCATTGACATAGACACAGCGGGGTCAGTCTAATGTTCCAGGGGTCAGTGACAGAGACGCTGTGGGGTGAGTCTAATGCCCCCAGGGGTCAGTGACAGAGAGACAGTGGGTAAGTCAAATGTCCCCAGAGGTCAGTGACAGAGGCACAGTGGGATCAGTCGAATGTCCCCAGAGTTCAGTGACAGAGACACAGTAGGATAAGTCTAATGTACACAGGCTTCAGTGACAAAGACACAGTGGGGTTAGTCCAATGTTCCCAGTTGTCAGTGAGAGAGACACAGTGGGCTCAGTCTTATTACCCCAGAGGTAGGTGACAGAGACACAGTGGGTTCAGTCTAATATCCCCAGGGTTCAGTGACAGAGAAACAGTGGGGTCAGACTCATGTCCCCAGTGGTCAGTGACAGAGGGACAGTGGGGTCTGTCTAATGCCCACAGTGGTAAGTGACAGAGACACAGTGGGGTCAGTATAACGTTCCCAGGTGTCAGTGACAGAGAGACAGTGGGTAAGTCTAACGTCCCCAGAGGTCAGTGACAGAGGCACAGTGGGGTCAGTTGAATGTCCCTAGAGTTCAGTGACAGAGACACAGTAGGATAAATCTAATGTTCACAGGCTTCAGTGACAAAGACACAGTGGGGTTAGTCCAATGTTCCCAGAGGTCAGTGTCAGAGACACAGTGGGGTCAGTCTAATGCCCTCGAGGTCAGTGATAGAGACGCAGTGAGATCAGTCTAATGTGCCCAGCTGTCAGTGAGAGAGCCACAGAGGGGTCAGTCTAATGCATCCAATGGTCAGTGATAGTGCCACTGTCGTGTCAGACTAATGTACCCAGGGGTCAGTAACAAAGACACAGGTAAGGTCAGTCTCATGTACACATGGGTCAGTGACAGAGACACTGTGTGGTCAGTATAATGTTCCCATGGATCCAAAGCAGAGACACGGTCGAGTCAGTCCAATTTCCCCAGTGTTAACTGACAGAGACACAGTGGGGTCAGTCTAATAAACCCAGGGTCAGTAACAGAGATAAAGTGGAGTCAGTCTTATGTCCCCAGGGGTCAGTGACAGAGACAGAGTGGGGTCAGATTAATGTCACCAGGTGTCAGAAACAGAAACACAGTGGGGTCAGTCTAATTTCCCCATGGATCCGTGGGGAGTCAGTAAAGTCGTGCAGTTTGTGACTGCATTACGTTTAAGTCGAGAAAAGATTTGAAAGCACATGGCCTATAGTCCACTTTGTGACTCTCTCCCAGTTACAAGTTATTCCACATAAAAAGCTTCGCATATCCCTCCATTAGATTCCAGAATGTATCTCACTCAGGGCTATCTGTTCTTCTGTATCTGAACCACCCTGAACCCCTTGATTAGATTCCACGCTGTAACTCACACCAGTGTGTGATGGACAAAGACACACAGAGAGAGAGGGACACAGAGGGAGAGGGAGGGACAGAGAGACAGAGAGAGAGAGGGACAGAGAGAGAGAGACAGAGACAGAGAGATAGGGAAACAGAGGGAGAGAGAGGGGGACAGAGATAGAGGAACAGAGAGAGAGAGGGGTCAGAGAGACAGAGAGAGAGTGAGAGGGACCCAGAGAGAGAGATGGGCACACAGAGAGAGGGGGGGAGACAGAGAGAGAGGGACACAGAGAGAGGGGGACACAGAGAGAGACGGAGGGAAAGAGACAGAGAGGGAGAAGACAGAGAGAGACAGAGAAAGAGAGGGACAGAGATATAGTTTGAGAGGGACAGAGAGACGGAGAGAGAGAAAGGGATACAGAGAGAGAGGGACACCGGGAGAAAGAGAGGGACAGAGAGAGACAGACCGAGAGAGAGTGGTACACAGAAAGAGAGAGAGAGTGAGAGAAAGGGGAACAGAGAGTGAGAGGGACCCAGAGGGGTACACAGAGAGAGGGGGAATCAGAGAGAGAGAGGGACACACAGAGTGAGAGAGGGACACAGAGAGAGACGGAGGGAAAGAGAGAGAGGGCGGAGAGAGAGAGAGACAGAAGAGACGGACAGAGAGATAGAGAGAGAGGGACAGAGAGAGACAGAGAGAGAGAGGGACAGAGAGAGAGGGGGGGCATTAGAAAGAGAGAGGGACAGAGACAGAGAGATAGAGAGGGACAGAGAGAGATGGACAGAGAGAGGCACAGAGAGAGAGGGTCACAGAGAGAGTGGAACAGAAGGACAGAGAGAGAGAGGGACTGAGAGAAAGAGAGGGACAGGGAGAGAGAGAAACAGAGAGAGAGAGGGACAGAGAAAGAGGGACAGAGAGTTAGAGAGTCAGAGAGTGAGGGACAGAGTGACAGAGAGAGGGACAGAGGAAGAGAGAGACAGAGGGAGAGAGAAACAGAGAGAGAGGGAGATGGAGTGAGATAGAGAGACAGACAGAGAGAGAGAAACCAAGAGAGAGACAGAGAGCGAGTCAGACAGACAGAGACAGAGAGACAGAGAAAGAGAGACAGAGAGACAGACAGAGAGCCTGAGTCAAACAGACAGAGAGAAAGAGAGAGAGCACGATAGATACAGGGACAGAGAGAGAGAACGACAGAGAGAGAGCGACTGTGAAATAGCGGGACAGCGAGAGACAGAAAGATAGGGTGTGCGCACATGACAGAGAAAGTGTGTGTGAACAATTGAGTTTGTGCGAGTGAACGCAAGCGAGTGTGTGTGAGGGGTTGTGAGAGAGAGGGTGATTCTGTACCTCCATGAGAGAAGGAGAGTGCATATGTGCGAGAGAGTGTGTGGGTGCAAGAAAGAGAACGTGTGTGTGTGTGTAAGGGAAAGCGAGGGCATGAGTGCGTGAGGGAGAGAATATGTGCGTGAGAGAGAGAATGCGTCTGTGCATGAGAGAGAAAATGAGCATGTGTGCGAGTGATAGAATGTGTGCATGCGTGAGAGAGAGAATGTGTGCGTGAGAGAGAGAATGTGTGTGTGAGAGAGAATGTTTGAGTGCATGAGAGAGAGAATGCGTGTGCGTGCGAGAGAGAATGTGTTTGTGAGAGAGAGAATGCGTGCATGTGTGTGAGAGAGAATGAGCGTGTGTGAGACATAGAATGCATGCATGCAAGGGAGATAAAATGTGTGTGTACGTGAGAGAGAGAATGGGTGTGTGCATGAGAGAGAGAATGAGTGAGCATGAGAGAGAGAATGTGTGTGTGAGAGAGAGAATGCACGTGTTCAAGAGAGAGAGAATGCATGCATGCGTGAGATAGAGTGCGCATGTGTACATGAGAGAGAGAATGAGTGTGTGCGTGAGATAGAGAATGCGTGTATGCATGAAAGAGAGAATGAATGTGTGTTTAAGAGAGAGAATGAGTGTGTGCATGAGAGAGAGAATGCATGTGTGCGTGAGAGAGAGAGAATGATTGTGTGCATGAGCGAGAGAATGAGGGTGCGTGAGAGAGATTGCATGTGTACGTGAGAGAGAGAATGCATGTCTATGTGAGAAAGAACGTGTGTGTGCATGAGCGAGAGAGAGAATGAGTGTGTGCATGAGAGGGAGAATGAGTGTGTACGTGAGAGAGAGAATGAGTGTGTGAGAGAGAGAGAATGCATGTGTACGTGACAGAGAGAATGCTTGTGTATGTGTGAGAGAGAGAATGAGTGTGTGCTTGAGAGAGAGAATGCGTGTGAACTTGAGAGAGAGAATGTGTGTGGGGGGATGGTGGTCGTCCTCTTGAAGAAGATCGGGTCTTCACCGTATTGGAGGGAGAGTTTGAAGATGTCAGTGAGTACCCCAGCCAGTTTTTCCATTCAGGATCTAATTGCACGGCAAGGGACACCATTCAGGCCCAATACTTTCCTTGGGTTGACTCTCAGGATAACTGTTCTGACGTGTGCATAGTGAACGAGGGAACAGGTGTGTCTGGGGCTGTTGGGGCAGGAGTCACTGCGCCACTGGCATTCTGCTCAATCCAAGCAGAGAAAGCAATAAGCGCCTCAGGGAGGGACGTGTCTTTGTCCGCTATCTTGCTCTGCTTCATTTTGCATCCTCAAATGTTCTTTCAGCTATGCCATAGGTAGCAGGAATCTGTTTCGTAGGTATGGACCTCTTATGTGGTCTGGTCCTCCCTCTTGGCATCCCTGATAGCCCAGCGGAAGTCAGATCTAGATTCCCTTTAGAGGTCAGGGTCTTCCCACTTGAAATTTGTTCGTCTGGTCTTCAGCAGGAGATGAATTTCCTGATTCACTGAAGTTTGACGCTTGGGGAACACTCGGATTGAATTCTTCACTCAGCAGTCCTCCTTGCATTTGCCCACGATGTCTGTGATGGTGGTGGTTTGCTCATCCAGGATTTCCACTGAGTACTTGAACATGGCCCAGTACACAATTCCAAACAGCCACAGAGACTGTCATTCACAGCCTCAGACCAGCATTGTACTTCCTTTCATGAGCAGTCCTTCCATTTCAGCACCTGTTTGTAAGGTGTTTCTACATGTAGGAGAGAGTAGGACCAGAGAACATAGCCTCAGAATAAAGGGGCGACATTTGGAACTGAACTAGAATTAATTTCTTCAGCCAAAGTGTGCTTCATCTGTGGAAATCATTGCTTCAGAGTGGTGTGGAGTTCAAAAGATTGAGTGCGTGATGATGCTGCCCCTTTACCAAGGTAGTGTGTCCTTGGTTTTCTTTCTTCGTGTGTTTGTAAATGCATTTGTTCTTGGATGTTGAGTTTGGATGGGTTGCAGAGACAATTTCATGATAGCTAACAGAAATTGTTTCAGGCAAAAAGGCTTTCAAATATAAAACTATCTGCAATGAAAGGGGTGTGGCCAATTCTCCCACCTCAGATTTTTTCTGGTTTGGTTTAATTTGGGTTGGTGTTTGCAAGTTGTCAGATTTTTAAACTGCTGGTAAGAGGAACAGTGACAAGGAAGAAGTTGTTCCATGCTGATCTCTCTCTGACATCTCTTCTGCAAGACCCTCTGTTTGATTTTACCTGTTTTGACATTGGGTGCTTATGGAGGTTGTGGGAGGAATTTTGAACATTCATTAAGTTGGGACAGTCTGCTGAGTTTTCGGATGGGTGAAGTTATGCAGTCTTCTGTTTTCATTTGTATGTGTTTCATTCGATGCTCTGTACATAAACTTTGCTTCACTTAAACCGATGAATATATACCTGCTCCATCAATCCTGGAACATCCACTTTACACATGAACAAAACAAATAGAAACGTTAGGGTCTGGGCTTCCATCTTAAAATGCTTTTAGAAGGTCTGGTCCAGAACAATTGCATTAAAAACAGTGAAAGGTGGGGAGCTGGTTCATAGGGGAATCAAAAGTAGTGTGGAGAAGGCCGGAGAATAGAATTGAGAAACAAATCATTCATGATCAAATGACAGAGCACTCTCAATGGGCTAAATGGTCCTATTCAGCTGATACATTGTATGGTGGAATGATGCAGTCTATAACAACATTTATGGACGGACACAAACAGCTCCAACATGAAAAAAGTGTATGTATTGCATCCTTGGTACAAACATGGAAGAAACAACTGGAATCCTGCCTTTAATTGTATATTTCCCTGTCTTTTTTTTCATTAGTCTTCGGTCCTTGAACTGACGTAACAGTTCCGCAAACAGGGTGCAGGAGGTACAGATACTGATACCTAGATATTTTCCAGGTTGCTGAAACGCACCATTGAGAGCAATCTGTGCACCATGGCCTGCTGAGGGTTCACGTGTCCTTTTTCAGGGGAGGAAGTCTCATGATCAGACAGAGAAAGAACCACACCCAGAGGGACACTGAAACACGCCCACACCATCACATACACATGTGCACATGCAAACAGAAGCACACCAGCACACAAAAATGCAAAGTATGATATAGGGACTTACTGACAAATAAAAACACATCCACATGCGAACATTCAACTCACAAATATGCACACTTGCACAATAACAAAGTCCAACTGAAATGTGAGAACAGTCCTTTCAAAAGAGTAAAGAAATATACCTTCACAACACACACAGGAAACCAATCAGAGTCCTGAATGGGGAACAGCTACTCACATAGGCTTGAGCATTCATGCGCGCACGTGCACACACACTCAAACACATGAAAACAGGCATAGTAAGACAGTTAGGAACACACCCACGTATGGTCAGAATGCACACATGTCCAGACACAAAGAAATACAGTCATACTGAGATAGAGGGACGCAGACTCAGAATCACACTCACACCTTCACACACTTACATTAACAAACTCAGATTAAGAGACATTACACACCAACCTGCAAGAATGACAGCAACTTCTTGTACATCCACAAAAACACATTCGAACACAGTTACAGATCCATCGCCACAATTCGATATAGAGAGAGTGACACACAGAAACAAACACAGTGAGATCCTTTTGGGGTCCCAGAAATATCGTGACACACGGACAGACAGCCAAAAACAGTCTGAACAACATACTCACCTGCTTAAACCAGAACACAGCCAGGCAAAAACACACTCCCCAATCCCACATTAATATAATGACACTCAGAGACACACACATATCGTATCACAGAACACACACACGCGAAACCACATCGTCATTGAAACGCAATCCCACAAACAGCACACACAGGCACAAACACAACAGATGCACATGTGCAAAACACAGACAGATACGCAATCATAGAGGTACAGTAACGTACGCCAACATAAAAATGCCCACCTTCACAGAAACGATCTCAGACAGACTGAATAACATTCCCAAACACATGTACGCTTGAATCGAAATACTTACCAACACAAACAAATCGAAAGCCACACTAACATTCATAAAAGACAGTCATAATGTGTCACACTCACGGACATGTTCAAGGACAATTACTGAGGTACGTACATGCACACACACACACACACACACACACACACACACACACACACACACACACAAACACAGGGAGATTCCCACAAAGGCAATGAAGCCACCTACCACACACACAAGGAAATCCCCACAAAGGCAATGAAGCCAACTCCCTCCCCACACACACACAGAGATGCCCACAAAGACAATGAAGCCACCTGCCCCGTCCCCAAATGCGGGGAGATCCCCATAAAGGAAATAAAACCCCCTCCGGCCCACACACAGGGAGATTCCCACAAAGGCAATGAAGCCACCTCACCCCCCCCACCCCCTACACACACACACACATACACACATGGAGATCGCCACAAAGGCAATGAAGCCCCCTCCGCACCATACAGAGAGATACACAGACACCCTCGCGCAGAAAGACTGACAGACCGGCAGATAGGTAAAGAGAAAGAGACAGAGAAAGAACGATGCAGGCATGGACATAAACAGAGTGAGACAGAGAGAGAGGGAGAGCATGAAGATGAGAGATGGGGCACAGCGCGAGAGAGGAAGAGAGGAACAGACAAAGACAGACAGAAAGAGGCAGAGAAGGAGAGTCTGAAATAGCCTTATGAATGAAGTCGACAAAAGGTGGACGCAATAAACACACTCAAATACAAATGTGCACGTAACAACATCCCATTCAGATGAGGAGATCAACAGTACCCAGAACATTTCCCTTGTTGTAATAAAGTGTTTATTGTGAGCTGAACAGAGAGGCGCTGACAATTATCATGGTGCAGGAGGGACTGTTTCTGTCCCTCCCCCCTCCACACCTGCAAGGAAAATTCAGAGACCCCTCCTGCCTCAGTCTTTAACACTCACCCACAGGGCTGTCCGTGAACACTCAATGTTCCAGCTGAACCCATCCTTCGCAGCCTTTCCATCATTTGGAATCACTCTTGCAGCCTCTTTCCATCCTACCCTGGCCCAGAAAGTTACCTCTTCCCCTCTTACCTGCTGTCCCTTTGTCATAACCTTCAGTATCATTGAAAGGGAGTGCAGATAAATCATTGCAAATGTTTTGAGGAATAATGTGGGAGAGGTGTTCAGATGCACAGTGAAATGTGGGATTGATGGTACAATTGCATCAATCACGATTTTCTGGGCTGGCAGGGCAATCAGACACGCCGGGCTGAATAGCCTCTTGCTGCTCATTGTGTGCCCCAGTGTGTGTCAATCCGTCAGTCAATCAAGGATAGCAGCATGCTCCAGAGCATGGTGAATGGTGATCCATCCTGTTACTTCACTCCTCATCCAACACTGGGGGTTATTCTCAAATCCATGTGCTTGTGCTGATTGAATCCTTGCCGTACATCTGCAATTCCTGCGCTGGGAACACTGCGGCTGCCTCTGGACCTCTCTCAGTTGTTTTGCCAAATCATTAAGTGATGAATTTACATGACCAGTTGGTGCACTGAATTCCTGAACTTCGCTCTGAACTTGGGCAGATTCGCTGCATAAAATAATGTGTTTGTGCTGCAGCTGAAATCCTTCAGCATTTCTCCAGTGTATGCAACACTGATGACAGGGCTGTACCTCCAATAATTCCCTCTTTTCATGATATTGAACAAGACGTTTGCACCGTGCATGAACTACAGAAGTATGAAGCTGATGGATATGGTGGAGAGGGAAATTACCGACATCCTCCAGCTCTCCATCTCTGCATCTTTGTGACTGTCTCCCTTCCTCTGACCCATCTGGCTCTTGGCCACTAAATTGTGCCTGACCGTGAGAGTATTCATCCACAGAATTAACACGATTGGGATAAAAGCCATCAAAATGAGAGCGAACCACTTAAACCCCAGCCACCTGGGATCAGTAAAATAACTTGACTTTGATCGAGAATACCACTGAACATTGTCAATTATCCTCCCAGGTTGAAACCGAACATAGTAGGGAATATTTTTTGAACAGAGTAGAATGCTGGTTGCAGCCAGAGCCACAGCCAAGTCTTTCTCTGTCCAACATTTTCTCTTCAGTTTCAGACAGGAAATGGCCACAAAACGTTCAAAGGAGAAAAGGACAGTGAACCAGACGGAGCAGTCTGTTTCTGCTCGAGGTAAGGCATAGACAGCACTGCGCACAGGAGTCATGTTCAGGAAAGATCCTGGGTCGTAAATGAATTTGAATTGCCACATAATGATCTCAGTGAGAATGAACAGGAGATCCGATGTTGCCATGGCCAACGCATTGTGCAGTTGGAGAGGCCACATTTTTCCCATGCGAGGACCAAAACCGCCAGCAAATTAACTGAAAGACACAGGAGGTCAACTGCAAATCAGAAATTAATGATCAAATATTCTCTGCGTCGGTTCAGAGAGCAATAGAAGATCGCAGCACCGAACTGGGCCAGCTGGAAGTGTTAAGATATCGAGTTTGAATATGACATCTTCAATGGCCTGACACATTGGTTGAAGCAGCTCTATCCTGTGGTTGACTACTTGTGGGCAGGCAATCAACAGATGGTAGAGGGCATCTTTTTTTAAGATGAAAGGGAAAAGGTTTAGAGGGGGTCTTTGCAAGGTGTTTTCACCCAGAGAATGGTGAGGGTGTGGTAATTCATTCCCTGGAGGGTGATAAAGCAGGAAACCGCACAAACCTTGAAAACTACTTGTATGAACATTTGAAGCGTCATTTTATTTGAGACTATGTGCATAGTGCTCGAAGCTGGGGCGGGTATAAGATGTCGTGTCGATTTTATAGCACAAGTTGAGTGGCACGAAGCACCTCTTCAGTGTCGTTGGATTTTATTATTCTAAGAATTACTTCTGGGGGAAGATTGGGAAGTGAAGCATTTTAATGCAATAAATGAAAGGGATTTGAATGCTGAAAACGTGAAACTGAATGAGGTATAACTGGCAAAACCCTACAGGTATGGCAGAATCTGTGGGGAGAGAAACAGAGTTAATGGAATCACTGTTAATCAGAGCATTTTCACCTAACATGGATCATTGAACTCAAAACATAATCTCATGTTTCTGCGCACGCAAGACCCTATCATTTCAACCAAAAACATAGGGATCTATTTCTAACAGAGAATTGTGATTGAAAGTGGTGATATTCACCTAAAAATGGAACATTTGGTAAACTGCTATTCACTTACCAGGCATAGTTCGGGTCATAAAGATATACAGCACAGAAACAGGCTCTTTCGACAAAATTGTTCATACGGTCCATATATCCGATATTACTATCGTCTCATCTGTCCCAACATCTGTCTAAAATCTTTCTAAACGGCTCCCCATCCAGATTACTTTTAAATGTAAGCTACCATCAGATCGTCTAGCAGCTCATTCCACACATGCACCACCCTTTGTATGAAAATGTTACCCCTTAGGTCCCTTTTAATACATCATAGGGCATAGAGCATAGAAAAATACAGCGCAGTTCAGGCCCTCCGCCCCTCGATGTTGCGCCGACCGAAGCCGACCTAACCTACACGAGCCCAATAACCTCCATATGCTTGTCCAATGCCCGCTTACATGACCATAAAAAGGGAGAGTCCACCAGTGCTGCTGGCAGGGCATTCCATAATATTTCCAATGTGGACAATGACCTCCTGCTGGCCCCTCACCCCCGTGAGAACATTCTGCACTCTCTCTGAGACATCCTTGATCCTGGCACCAGGGAAACAACACACCATTGTGTTTTTTTCTATGCTGGCCACAGAAAAATCTGTCCATAAGAGAGACAAGCCTGATCCGATCCAAATGTACCGTCTAAAACTGTTGGTCAATTCCGAAGCATTTGTACCCCTCTGTTCCCCACCTACACATGAATTTGTCCAGATGCATCTTCAACGAATCTGCCGTGCCTGCCTTTACCACCTCTGTTCCAAACGACAAGCACCCTCTTTATGAAGTACTTGCCGCGTATATTCCTCTTAAACTTTCCACCTCTCACCTTGATAGCATGACCTCTCGTTATTGAATCCTTCACTCTGGGAAAAAGCTTGTCTCTATCCACCCTGTCAACACCGTTCATGATTTTGTAAACCTCCGTCAGGTCCCCCTCAATCTCTTTTTTTCAAGTGAAAATAAACCTAACCGCCTCAACCTCTCTTCAAAGCGAGCACCTTCCATACCAGGCAACATCCTCGTAAACCTGCTCTGCACCCTCTCCAAAGCGTTCACATCCTTTTGGTAATGTGGTGCCCAAAACTGTACACAGTATTCTTCATGCAGCCGAACCAATGTCTTGGATAATTTTAACATGACTTGCCAGTGCTTATACTCAATACCCCGTCCAATTAAGGCAAGCATACTATAGAACATAGAACATAGAAAAATACAGCGCAGTGCAGGCCCTTTGGCCCTCGATGTTGCGCCGATCCAAGCCCACCGAACCTACACTAGCCCACTATCCTCCATATGCCTATCCAATGCCCGTTTTAATGCCCATAAAGAGGGAGAGTCCACCACTGCTACTGGCAGGACATTCCATGAAGTAACGTCTCGCTGAGTAAAGAATCTACCCCTAACTTCTGTCCTATACCTACCACCCCTTAATTTCAAGCTATGCCCTCTGGTAATAGCTGACTCCATACGTGGAAAAAGGTTCGCATGTTCAACCCTATCTAAACCCCTAATCATCTTGTACACCTCTATCAAGTCACGCCTAAACCTTCTTTTCTCCAATGAAAACAGCCCCAAGTGCCTCAGCCTTTCCTCATACGATCTTCCAACCATACCAGGCAACATCCTGGTAAACCTCCTCCGCACCCGTTCCAGTGCCTCCACATCCTTCCCATAGTATGGCGACCAAAACTGCACACAATACTCCAGATGCGGCCGCACCAGAGTCTTATACAACTGCAACATGACCTCAGGACTCCGTCACTCAATTCCTCTACCAATAAAAGCCAGTACACCATATGCCTTCTTCACAGCACTATTTACCTACGATGCAACTTTCAGAGATCTGTGTACATGGACACCAAGATCCCTCTGCTCAACCACACCACCAAGTATCCGACCATTGGCCCAGTACCCCATATGTCTTCTTGACCACTCGATGCAACTCTGCAGCATACAATGGACCTGGACTCCCAGATTTCTCTGTCCATCAACTTTTCGCAAGGCTCTTCCAATCGTTGTATAATTCACTCTAGAATTACACTTACCTAAATGCATCACCTCACATTTGTCTGGATTGAAAGCCAACTGCCACTTTTCCGCCCAACTCTCCAGTCTATCTATATCCTCCTTATTTTCTGACAGTCCCTTATGATATCTGCTCCTCCACCAATCTTTGTGTCATCTGTAAACTTGCTGATCATGGCAACAATGCCCTCTTCTAGATTATTTATGTATATTACAAAGAACAGTGGGGACAGTGGTTAGCACTGTTGACTCATAGCACCAGTGACCCGGGTTCATAATCCTGCCTCAGGCAACAGTCTGTGTGGAGTTTGTACATTCTCGCCGTGTCTGCGTGGGTTTTCTCCTGGTGCTCCGGTTTCCTACAACAGTCCAAAAATGTGCAGGTCAGGTGAATTGGCCACGCTAAATTGCCCATACTGTTAGGTGAAGCAGTAAATGTAATGGGTCTGGGTGCGTTGCTCTTCGGAGGATCAGTATGGACTTGTTGGGCTGAAGGGCCTGTTTCCACACTGTACGTAATCTACAAATCTGTAATACTGACCCCTGAGGAACATCACTGGTCAGGTTTCTCATTTCGAAAAACTCCCTTCAACTCCTACTCTCAGTCTCCTGTTGCTCAACCAGTTCTTTACTCACCTTGCAAGAACACCCTGCACACTATGTGACTTCACTTTCTCCATTAGTCTACAATGGGGAACCTTATAAAATGCCTTACTAAAGTCCATTTATATGATATCAGCAGCCCTCCCTTCATCTAAAAACTTGGTGACTTCCTCAATGAACTCTATTATGTTGGTAAAGCAGGATCTCCCCCGCACAAAACCATGTTGCCGATCATTGATAACTCATTCTTTTCTAAATATAAATGGAACCTACCTCTAAGTAACCTCTCCAGTAACTTCCCCATCACCGACGTCAAGGTCACGAGTCTGAAGTTACTGGTCTGTACTACTACCCTTCTTGTACGGGGGGACAACATGAGCAACCCTCCAGTCCTCCAGCACCTCACCTGTATTTAATTTTTCCCCAAAGATATCTGTAAGGGCTCCAGCTATTTTCTCTCTCACCTCCCGTGGGATAGATCCCATCCGATTCTGTGGATTTATCCACCTTAATAACCTCTAGCATACCCAACACATCTGCCCTACTTATGCCAACGTGATCCAGACTAATCAAACTTCTATCTGTAATCTCAAGATTCATCATGTTCCTCACCTCAGTGAACACTGACGCAAAGCAATCATTCAGAATCTCACCCTTTCTCTCAGGTTTGGCACGCAGCCTTCCTTCATTATCTTTTAAAGAACCAATCCTATCCCTAGTTACCTGCCTGCTTCTTATGTAAGAATAAAATACGTTGGGATTGTCCCTAATTCTGCTTGCTAAAGCTATTTCATGAACCCCTAATACCGTTGATTGTTGAAGACTTGTCCTACTCTTCCAACATTCCGCCAGGGCCCGTTCTGTTCTTAACTGTCTCGATCTTTTGTACTCTTCCCTTTTCCTCTTGGCGCGTTGTGCAATTTCTCTTGCCATCCATGGTTCACGAATTGTGTCCTTCCTATCCTTTGCCTTACACGGAACATGGCTATCCTGCATTGAATTTAACCTAAGACTCCAGTGTAATTTAGCATGGCCAACCAACCTAACCTGCACATTTCTGGATTGTGGGAGGAAACCGGAGCACCCTGAGAAAACCCACGCAGACACGGGGAGAATGTGCAAACTCCACACAGTCAGTTGCTGTGGCGGGAATTGAAGCCATGTCTCTGGTGCTGTGAGGCAGCAGTGCTGCCACCGTGCCACCCATTATGGGAATTGTTTTCTTTGGAATGGCACTGAGAGTCGTGTTATGGAGAATAGATAAAAATCGTGTCCTTTTGTTTCATTGATACATTGTTTTGAGATTAAAGAGAGCTATGCAATATACTGCGTGTCATTGCCTTTGACTGTGTTATAGGTACGAAATTTGGTTTAATCTAGTTTGTCGTCATTTCTTTTGCAATAAACTTCTGTTTTGACGAGGAAACAATAGTTGCAGCGTTGTGTGTTTACTTTCAACAAGAGATCACTTTGTTAAATTAAAACAGAATCAAGTTGGATTTCTGACAAGGATCTGGCGTGTTCTATAATTAATCAGCTTGTGCTGGAACAGAAGTGACGCTATTAAACACGAGGCTAACTCCAGATGAACTCATAAACTAACCCCACTCTTCAAATACATTGTGCCCTAACGACATTCGTCCAGATCGATTATATGCCCCAGACACTGATCAGGCATGCACAATGAGATGTAATTCCATATTACCTCTCCCAAAGTTACTACTGCCTCACTCAGCACCAGATCCAATGCAAAACAAATTCCCTCAGCCCCTGCCAGATCTGTTACAATGGAACTACATGAGACACTGGCTGGCTCACACAAATGCGGCTTCGTGCAAACTACTGGTCATTACCGAGGAGAAATTGATAACTGCAGATGCTGGAGATCAGAGTCGAGAGTGTGATGCTGGAAAGGCACAGCAAGTCAGGCAGTTTCCCATGAGCAGGAGAATTGACGTATCGGGCATGAACCCTTCATTGGATTATCAATTGAAAGTTTATTTTCCTCTGACATGATATAACATAATAGAGAGTCAACGAGATCTCATTTTTAAAATCATATCATATTATACAATGGATTAGAGCTGCTCAATTCACTAATTGCAGCAGTAATCTGCCTGTCTTGTTTTGTATTGTGTAGTTTATTCATTAAATATCAATAAGCATATTCCAAAACGATTTGAGTCAGCTAATGCAGAAAATACAGTAAAACGTCACATCTCCCTATTTGCATTTTCCATTATTTGCCGACTGAATGTCAGCCAAATTAGAACAGTTGCTAAACTTGACAAGGAATTGATCATTTTCCAAAACAAACTGTGTGGGATTCAATAAGTTAACAGATCCTTAGTTTATCAACGCAGCGATGAGTCAGATCGTGGTTTGCACTTTTGATGATGAAACAAACCACTCTCAGCTCTGTTAGCAATGTCCGCCAGACAATTACATCTTCTCAAGTGCAACAACTCATGCTTTTGTAATATTCTGACCAGACGATTCGAGGTAATCCTAAATCAAGGACGGGAAAAGATTGTGGCTGTGAGAGATGCTCCAATACTTGGGGTATTTTAGGTGTCAGCGCTGACTTCCACAATTCCGTGAATAGTAATTATTGTTTTATGAGCTGTTGCATTGTTTTGGAAATTTAGGGAAAAAAAGGTCAGCCCAACACAATTTAAATAAAGGAGGAGCCTGTATGTGACAGTTCACAGCACAGGAGTAGGCACATTTATGTTTTTTAAATGTTGTGTTGCTGAGTTCTTTTTTTGTGTAAATCAAACATTTGAGTAGTGTGAGTTCTTTTTGGTTATAGGCTTCATTGAGAACTGTCACTTGATTAAAATGTAAAAATATAAAGTCTAGGCACTGCATTAGCCGGGAGCATTGTCTTTCAGAGCAGTAAGGCTGTGGTATTTTCTGGGCGTGTAGATTATAAGGGTGATAAGATGGCCTTTAGTGGAGTGATATACGCTACCTGTTGGATGTGGGAGATGAGGGAGAGCTTCCAAGTTCTGATGATATGACTCCAGTAAATGTGCTTGGTTGCAAAACCGATCATATCGCATGGATCAGTTGGAGAAGCATTCAGAGACAATGAGCAATTTTCAGGAGCTCGGTGGTCTGATGGATGGAAGCTACAGTAGCAAGTGAACAAAAGCCGACACGATCAAGTAGTTGTGTTATCGCTAGGAAAGACAGGAGAGGGGCATAGTTACCGCAGGAGTCTACTGTGGCCATGTGTATTTTAAACTTATATGCTGTTTAGGAAATTGTAGGGAGTGATGTAGCACTGACAGCCACGTTTCTGGTACAAAGACTGGTTCTAATGTAATTAGAGTTATGTCAGGTTCGAAGTGATCTATTGTGACCAGGGGCTCTTTCCTCAGAGGCAGAGAAAGACATTACCGCGGACAAGTCTGCTTGTTGCCTCACGAGTGCCAGGATCAAGGATTTCTAGGAGAGCGTGCAGACTTTCCCAAAGGGGAGTGCGACCAGCAGGAGGTCTTTGTGTACATTAGAACTCGCGACATAGGAAGGATAAAGGAGGAAATTCTGAAGGGGGAATATAAGAAGTCAGGCAGCAAGGAGGTCCTGGGGGTAGTGATGTCTGGATTACTCTAGTTGTCACGAGCTCGTGAGTATAGGAATAGGAAGATATAGCAGATGAATTCATGGCTGAGGAGCTGGTGCAAGGCAGAAGGGTTCACATTTTTGAATCATTGGAATATTTTTTGGAATAGAAGTGACCTCTATGACAAGGACAGATTGCACCTGAATTGAAAGAAAACTAATTTAGTTGCAGGGAGATTTGCTCGTGATGTTCTGGAATATTGAAACTAGTAAAGTTGGAGTGGGGAGTGCGGGGATGGTGGAGGTGCGGGGCTGGGGTGGTGTGCCAGTGCGATCATGAGGAAATAAATCAGTCTGAGACTGACACAACTGGGAAAAGGTGCAAGTCCAATAGTCAGGGTAGGGTTGCCCAAAGCAGAGAATGAGGGCGGACTGCCAAATTAAATTGCATTCATTTCTGTCCAAGATGCAGAAGTGGGAAGACAGGTGATCTGCAGTCATGGTTCGGAGTATGGGACTGGAATATCATAGCAATTACACAGATGGCTTTCAGGGATTGACAGGACTGGCAGTTTCATGCTGCATGATAGAAGTGCTGCAGGAAGGAAATAAAGGTGCACAAGAGAAGGTGGCGGGACTTGCTTTTTGATAATGGATAATTTTACTGCTTTACTTCAGGAGGATATTCCTGAGAATACATACAGGGAAGAATATTTGTATGGAACTGAGAATTAAGCAAGGGCTGTTCACCTTAGTGTGATTGCCCTATAGACTCCCCACCAGTCAGTGGGAAATTGAGAAACAAATTTGTGAAGAGATCTCAGTTATTTGTAAGAATAAACGTGTGGTCATGGAAGGGGATTTTAACTTTCCAAATAGAGACTGGGACTGCCACAATTCTAAGGGCTGGGATGGAGATGAATTTGCTTCGTGTTAAAATCAAAATTTTCTGTTTCAGTGTGTGCACGTACCTAGTAGAAAACCTACAAAATCTAAACTACTCTTGCGAAACAAGGCAGGGCAGTTGACTGAGGTGTAGGTGGCGCAACACTTTGGGACCGGAAACTTGCATTCTTTTCGTTTAAAATAGTGAAGGAAAATGACAGAACAGTTCTAAAAGTTAAAGTTCTAAATTGGAGGATGGCCATTTGGCAAGATCTTAGAGTATGTTCCTGTTCGGGTGAAAGAAGAGGTTGGCAGGCATAAGGAAGCATAAGATAAGTTTAGACAGCAGAGATCAAGTGAATCTTTCAAAGAGTACAAAGGTAGTAGGAGTATACTTAAAAGGGAAATCCAGACGGCAAATACGGGACAAAAGATAATTTTTGCAAATAGAGTTGAGGAGATAAGGTTAAGGAGAATCCAAGGCGATTTCTTAAATACATTCAGGACGAAAAGGGATTTAAGGAGAGAAGACCGCTCAAAGATCAGCAAGGCAATCAATGTGTGGAACTGCTGAAGATGGGGCAGATACTAAACGAGCATTCTGTATCATTGTTTACTGTGGAGAAAGGCCTGGAAAGCATAGAAAGTGGGGAAATAGATTATGACATCTTGAAAAAATGTCCATATTACAGGGCAGGATGAGCTGGTTATGAAATAATGCATAAAGTTTGATAAATCCCCAGGATTTGATCTGTGGCTAGCTAGGGGAGTGAATGCTGGACCCTTGTTGAGATGCTTGGATCATCAATCGACATAGGTGATGTGCTGGAAAACTGCAAGTTGCCTCATGTGCGCCACTGTTTAAGAAACGTTGCAAGGATAACCCAGCAAACTTTATACAGGTGAGCGTGAAATTGGTGGTATGGAAGTTGTTGGAGGGAAATCCAGATTGACAGGATTTATATGTACACTGTATTTGGATAGGCAATGACTAATTAGTGGTTGTCAACATGGCTTTGCTCGTGGGAAATCATGTTTCACTAACTTGATTGAGTTTTTGAACAAGTAACGAAGAGGATTGATGATGGCCGAGTGGTGGACGTGATCTATATGGACGTCAGTAAGGAGTTTGTCAAGGTTCCTCATGGTACACTGATTAGCAAGTTCAGACCACATGGAATGGAGGGAGATCTCGCAATCTGGATACAGGATGGGCTGGAATGTAGAAGGCAGAGAGTGGTGGTAGAGGGTTGCTTTTCAGACTGGAGGCCTGTGACCAGGGGTGTTCCACAAGGGTTGAAACTGAATCACTGCTTTTTGTCATTTATATAAATGATTTAAATGTGAATGTGGGAGGTATGGCTCGTAAATTTGCAGATGTAACCAAAATGTAAAATATAGCAGATAGCAAAGTAAGTTATGTCCGTGTATAACGGGATCTTGATCAGATGGGCCAATGGACTGAGGAGTTGCAGATGGAGATTACTTTATGTAAGTGTGAGGTGCTGCAGTTTGGAACAGCAAACCAGGGAAGGACCTGTACACTAAGGTAAGCTCCTGGGGAATTTTACTGAGCAAAGAAACCTTGGAGTGCAGTTCTGTAGTTCCCTGAAAGTGGAGTCTTTGGACGCTGGGATAATGAAGAGGCCGTTTCGAATGTGCTCCTTTATTGTTCAGAGCATTGATGAGAGGAGTTATGAGTTCATTTTGTAGCTGTACAGGACATTCGTTAGGCCACTTTTGGAAAAGTTCTGTGCAATTCTGGTCTCCCTACTATCAGAAGAGTGGTGTGAAACATGAAAGGGTTCATAAAAGATTTACATGGATATTGCCAGTTTTGGAGGGTTTGAGTAAGAGAGAAAGGTTGAATAGGCTGAGTCTGTTTTTAATGGAGCTTTAGACGCTGAAGAGTGATCATATAGAGGTTTATAAAATCGTGAGGGGCATAGATAGGATAAATAGGCAAGTTCTTTCCTTTGGGGTGGGGGAGTCCAGAGGCCTGGAGCATAGGTTCAGGGTGACAGTGGAAAGATTTAAAAGGTATCTAACGGAAAACAATTTCCATGCAAAGTGTGGTGCATATATGGAATGAACTGCCAGATGAAACGGTGGAGAGTGGTACAAATGCAACATTTCCAACACAACCGGATGGGTAAATGAGGAGGAAAGGGTTTGATGGAGATGAGGACAAATGGGACGCTATTATTACAGAATATCTGATCAGCAAGGACGACTTGGAACAATGTTTCCTTCCTCTAAATCTCTAAGACTCTAATTTCGCCCAGCATTCTAAGACCAGTAGAACAAATGGTTCATTGTAGATAAACATCAATATTATGATTCTCAATTCCCTTTAAGAGTCAACCCCAGTCCTTTGTTTGCAATGATAGGGCCTTGCGCGAGAAGAAAACCGAGTTGATGTTTTGAGTTCTTTGACAAATGTTCAGAGGAACGTTTTCAGATGAAGAATGATTGTATTAATTCTGTTTCACTCTCCATAGGTGCTTCCATACCTGATGAGTTTCGCCAGATATTTCTGATTAATTTTTATAATTATGGTATTCATAACTCATTTATTTCCTTTATAAAAATGTTTCACTTCCCAGCCTACTTCACAGAAATAATTCTTTGAATTGTGGAATCCGACTGTACTGAAGAGGTCCGTCGGTCCATCAAGCTTGTGCTATCAAGGCTAAATAAAATCTGGACTCTTCCCAATTCGTTGTTAAAGGTTTTGAGGTTTCCTACATCAATAACCCTCCCAAGCACTGACGTATCAAAACCCACACCACTCTCTGAGTGAATGCCTTTTCCTCAAATCCCCTCCAAACCTTTTACCTTGGTTAATCACCTTAAAAATTGCACCCTTCTGCCATCTGTCAATCCCCTGTCCCAGTTAGATATGAAGATCTTCCGTTCAGCAGTCATGAAGAATGTTTGCTTCGTGACTTCTGATTATTTCCCGGTTATTTTGGTTCTGTCATGGCGAAAGTACGGCCTCTATAACTGCATTACGCGCTGCCAGTTGGCTATGGCAGCAGGGTATCTGCTGTTCATTAGCACTGGGATCATGCTGTGGTAATTCAAAGATCATTATTACCGAGGGTGTTTCCTGGACATACCCCTGTGTGCAGTGCTATCTTTGTCCTGATTCGTGTAGCCACAGACTGTTCCGCCTGGTTCAGAGGAATGGAGAGAGTCACAAAGACACAGAGATGGAGAACCTGAGGAAGTCGGTGATATCTCTCATCACCATATCAATTAGCTTTGTACTTCTGTCGTTAGCACAGGATGCAAACACCTTATACTTTAGCACTAAAGAAGCATATCGTTGGAAGAGCTCTCATCTATTCCAGTTTATGTTGATGGCAGAAATGCTGAGGGATTTAAGCTGCAGCACGAACACATTATTTTATACAGCCACTCTGCCCAAGTTCAGAGCGAAGTTCTGATCACGTAAATTCTTCACTTATGATGGAAAGAGGATGGAAAGAGGCTGGAGGAATGATTCCAAATGGCGGGCTGGCTGCGAGTGATGGTTTCAGCTGCAATATTGGGTATTCACAGAGTGCCCGTTGGATGAGTGTTAAAGACCAGCATGATGGGTGTCTGCATTTCTCCTGCAGGGGAGGAGGGTGTTGGGCAGAAGCAATCGTTCCTGCACAATGATGATTGTCAGACTCTCCCTGTTCAGCTCATATTAAAAGTTTATTACAACTGGCAGGGAAAGGTTCCGGGTGCCAGTCTTCACCTAATCAGAGTTGGTTGTTGGAGAAGTGCATTTGTTTTTGAGAGCTTAGTGGGTCCACCTCCTGTCTAATTACTTCACAAAAATATTGCTTTCTACCGCTCTCTCTACCTCACATGTCTGTCTTTGTTCCTCTCTCACGCTGACGCCCCCCCCCCACCATCTCTCAGTTTCTTGCTGTGTCTCTCTTTCTCTATTTTTGTCTCGCTCTGTGTGTCCCTCCCTGTCTGCATCGATCTGTCTCTGTACCTGTTTATCTGTCTGTCTGTCTCATTGTCTCCCTTTGTGTCTATCCTTCTCTGTCTCTCTGTCTATCTCTTTCTCGGTCCCTCTGTCTCTCCCTCTGGAGTTTGATCATCTTCCTTTCTTCTCTCTGTGGCTGTGCGGGAAATGTGTTCATGCGTTTCCCTTTCAGTGTGTGACTGTCTCTGTGTGTCTCTGCATAGGGGTGTACTTCATTGCTGTTTTGGGGATCTAACATTGTTTTTGTGTCGCTCAGTCTTTGTCATTGGATATGTCCCTGAGTGTGGCAAATCATGAATGTGTTTATGATTCTATGTGTGGGTCTCCCTTTGTGCGCATTGGAAAGTATTTTGGTGAATTTCCATTCATGCGTTTATATATTTGGATATGTTATTCAATCTTGTGTGAGTGTTCCCGAGAAAGTAAGCGTTCTTATGTGAGTGTACGTTATTGTGCCTGTGTGATTGCTAATCTGTGTGTTCTTTGCGCATTGTGAAGCTGTTGTGTTTTTGCTTGTGTGTGTGCTGTTTGTGTGGTCACAGTCCTATGACCGTGTGGTTTTGTGTGTGCGTGTGTGTGTGTGTTTGTGTATTACTCCCCGCATGTCATGACGGTTCTATGACACCATGTGTGTGTGTCTCTGAGTGTCATTGTATTATTGTGGGAGTATGGTGTGTCTCTGCCTGACTGTGTTCATGTTAAATCAGGTGAGTGTGTTGATCAGACTGTGTTTGGCTGTCTGTCCGTGTGTCAAGGTCTCTCTGTGCCTCTCGGTGTGTGTCTCTGTTTCGGACTGTCACTCTGTATGTATCTCATTGTGGTTGTGGTTTAGTAACTAGATTTGAAACTGCTTGTGTGTGTGCTGAAGAAGGTACTGTCAGTCCTTGCAAGTTGGTGTGTAATGACTCTTACGCTGAGTTCTTTCCATCTGTATGTGGGGCTGTAGGTGTAATTCTTTATGTGGAGATGTGTTCCTATATCTCAGTATGACTGCATTTCTCTGCGTGTGGATATGTGTGCATTTGGCATGTACATAATGTGTTCCTTTCTGTATTTGTATGTGCATACATGTGTGTGTGTGGTGGTGGGTGTGTATGTGTGTGGGTGTGTGTGTGTGGGTGTATGTGTGTGTGTGTGTGTGTGTGTGTGTGTGTGTGTGTGCACGCATGTGTGACCGTGTGTAGATTTGTTCTGATTTCTCACTGTGCCTGCTAAATTTCACCAGATGGTGAAGGAGCTGTACGCTGGAATCTAGTGCTTCCAAACAAACCTGTTGTATCAGAATCTGACGTTGTGTGATTTTTAAAATTCGTACACCCCAGTCCAACAACCGCATCTCTAAATCATCAGTATGACTGCATTTCTTTGTGTGTGTATGTGTGTGCATTCTGTCCATACATGGGTGTGTCTCAGTATGCCTGTTTTTCTGGTTGCATATGTGTGCACGCGCATGTGCGAGAAGGTGTGCCCCCTTCTGCACTCTGTTTTCATTCCTGTGTGTTGTGAGGGTGCTGGAATGTTGCTGTAGTCTGTGTGTTGATGTGTTTCCATGTTTCAGACTGATGGTATTATTGTGCATCTGTGCATATGTGTACGTTTATGTGTGCTTTTGTTTGTCAGTATGTTCCTATATCTCACTTTGACTATATTTCTGTGTACAGGTATGTGATCTGCATGTATGTGTAAGTGAGTTTGAGGGTGAGTGTGTGTTTCTACATGTACGTGTATGTTTGCACGAGAGTGTGGGTGTGTTTCGGTGATCCTTTGGTTGTGATTCTGTCCATGTCTGATCATGATATTCCATCTCCTGAAAGGGTTCAAATGAATCCTTGAGCAGGTCACGGTGCACACATTGGTCAAAATAGCGCATTTCTGGCAAGTTGCGAAATATCTAACTATCAGTATCTGTAGCTCCTGCACCCTGACAGCTAAACTATTACTTCAGTTCAAGGACCAAAGCCTAATGAACGATACAAGACAGGGAAATATTCAATGAAAGGAAGGATTGCAGTGACTCATCCTGATAACATCTCGTTACCTCAGCCTGTCTTCAGTTTCCAGATCCTTATCTCCCCTCTTTAGTCGATCCATGACCACACCATATTATGGGAGAGCTCATATTAGATGCCCTGATGATGCCATTAGTTTCCTGATGAAGGTTTTTTTTTCCCTGAAACGTCGATTTTCCTGCTCCTCGGATGCTACTTGACCTGCTGTGTTTTTCCAGCACCACTCTGATCTAAACAGATTCGATCAGTCCAATCAAATGGACGCTAGAGAATGACATACTTCCTTCTCCACCTCCAAAGAACCAAGGGTAGGCAATCGCACGTCCTCATCTTCATTTGGATGGAGAAGAAGCATTTTATGGGGAGAACCGATGTTGTCAACAGAAATTATTAGCCTACCAATAATACATTTAGTCAGAGCAACGCCATCAAAGAGGCTAATTAAAACAATAACAATATACATGGCCAGACTTATCAACCCGTTGTACCATGAGCCAAAACCCAAATCTCCGCATTCCGTGCCTTCTGTCATTTGAGTGAGGAAGGTGTGGATGTTATCTACATGGTTGGTAATATTCTCGATGCGGTCAGTAACCCCAACATAAACTTGCCCTTTACAATGGCAAAAAGCCCACCCTCTTTGGCGAGTAGGTAGTCGAGGACGTACCGCTTTTGTTTGGAAGTTAGGCATAATTCTGAGAGCATGTCCTAAACCCCTGCCAAGGCCAAGACTGTCTCTTTGCCCAAGAGTCTGAGACCACAAATAACATAATTTCGTTTTAGATAGCTCATCATTCCAGAAGATCCTCCGAAGGAAAATAGTACTAAGAAATTCACAGTACACAGACTGAGCTTCAGTGTTGTCCAAAGCCCGAGCACCCCTCCACTGTACACAGAACTCAAATAAAACTGAACTTTGGTGGGGAAACCTCATTCCCAGGAAGTTGGACAGGGAACAGTAGTCGGGAAACGTGTCCCTACGGCTATTGCAGGGGGAATCCCTGTTTCAACGAAGAACAAGTTAGTTGGTTGCTTTGAATTGGCTGGAAAAAAAAACTTCCCGAATATATGTGTCGGCGATGACTCCAAAGTGTGGTTGCACTGAACGCTGATCATGAAAGCTGCTCAATGTAACTGTGGTGCGTCCTATGGGAAGAGATGTGGTCATTCTCCCAGAATGTTTCCTTCCATCCAAGAATGGGGAAGACAGAGATGCCATTCGAGGTCTCACAGTGAAGGTTGGTGGTGCTGTTAACCACACCACAAAGGGCCTGAACACCAGTAATAACAGGGTTACAGAGACATACTCCTCCCGTAGGCATATGCATGAGATGCGAGGCCGCACAGGGGATCAGTCGCCATTGGTCCATTTACTCAAGGTGCATGGAATAGTCTTGGACACATTCACGTAAATGTACCCCCATAACATTCTGTCGTTACAATTGGGATAGGCGATCACGGAGTATGTCCAAAAGCAACAAGCAGGTGGGGATAATTAACAGTCCAAAGAAATATCATGTCCAGAAAACGACGAAGAAGCGTTCCAGATTCCTATGTTGGGATGGGGTGGACGGGAGGGGAAAGTGGTCAACGAGTCCTTTGCTGATGTAATGGCATAACAGACCACTTCATCCCAGCCATAAAGTTTATTGCGAATTTGAGGAAACATATTGTTCGCGAAATATAATATTTCCCCAATTTCTCTTCTGGGATGTGCCAATTCAGACCTCTTTGAATACAGGACAGGCTTACTCGGGCCGCTCATATCACAGCTGAAATCAAACTGGCACACAACACCTTGACAGGGTAAAGACCATTGAGACTTGTCCAATAAACGAACTGTCCGATCTTCTTGATGCAGTTGACCATTGCGAGAATCATTCTTGGTAACTTTCCATTCATCGAAAGAATCAGTCTCTCGGCACAAAAAGACACAGTGTCTGGTTGCAAAAGCTCGGACGGGTAAACCGTCCGTTCTTGAGCACCAATGCCGACGAAGATGAGTCCATATAATAGGGTAAGTTCGATCTTCATCATCACCCCCCTTGCATGGGGGTCGTTTGATGAGCGTGCAATGATGGAGTAGCCCTGTGACCTTATTAGCAGTAGGGGTCCCTTCCATCAAGTTTCGAGACCGCGGCGTGTCCATTGTAAGAGAGTATAAACCATTCTCTCCTTTCCCAAGGGTATCCAAGAACAAAATCCCCATTTTCAAATAGGCTCGGGATTCCGAGTAGAATCTAAGTTCTTGATTTATAGCGTTTTTGCTTAACCCTGTTTGTATATTCCTCAGCCTTAGTAGCCTTACATTTTTCTCATATCCCTTTTATTTCCCCATCTACCCATTCACAACACCTCCCATTTTTTGGGAGTCCCATTTGCTATAAATACATTAATCCCCAATCACATGCAAAATCCACTCAACTGGCCAGTAAAGTATTTTTCTATTCTTCAGTTAGCATCAAATTAATGCAGCCATTCTTCAAATTAACCAATAGGCAATGAGGTAGGTCACTAATAATGTGTAAAAGAACAAGACCAAGTGATCCTGACAATTAATTCTGCGCTTGTGATTCGGGGCTAATAAAATTAATTACAAAATAATAGTAAATAAAATAATCATTATCTGTAATTCAGAGCTGAAAGTTGAACAGGTGATTAAGACATTTTATAAGTCATCAATATATGGTGGAAATTCATTTATTCAGTGTTCAATATTTAAAATGTAAAATGTATACAATTTCCAACTCTGAAATCCATTATAATTACCTGGTTCTTGTCCTTCAATTTCAAGCCCAGATTAGGTTCCTTAAACAGTCCTGACCAGTCATTGTTCATTTACAATGCTATTGGCCATGAATTGACCGCTGCTGCATTAGAAGTTCTTGTCTACTCACATGATAACAAAAAAAATTCTAATGCTCGAATAATGGCCGAATCCAACGACGCAGGTATGAAGAATAGGATGTTAATTTTGTTACATGATTTATCGCAACTTAATGTTGAACTGAAACTTCAATTGTCATTAAGGAAGGGGAATTGATATCAAATAAAGTTATAACTTGCACACCATAATTACCAATGAAACACGGCAAACTTAAAATTAAGTGCAAATAACGAGTCTGAAACAAAAATCAAATCTGCTAGTATCATTTTCTGAAAACTGTGCTGTTTATTTGGGATACCTTGGATCTTCCAGTTTTACAAAATGTAACGAAATTAAATAAGGTTCATGCAATTCCTCCACTCAAAGAGCAAATGTTAAAGTCTGAAGTGATTTTACTCCATGTTAGGTTTAGATTATACATAAAATTGAGCAGAGTCCTGCTCTCATCCTTGAACAGAATGATTATGCACCAGAGGCCCAGACGTATTGCTACTGCTATATTTCATTCGGTCAATTCTTTCATTAGTACTACACGTTGGGGTGAGAGTGGTGAAAATGATCTTTGACAGAAGCATGGAATTATGGAGAAATTGAGAGCAAGTTTGTATTGATGTCAAATGATGCAGAATCAACTGAGTCTCTCTCTCTCACACACACACACAGACACGCACACACTAGTATAATAAATCCTGGCTGCGGCACGCAGCTGCTTAACCAAGTATGCGAGAATTTTATCACTGGCCAGCTTTATTTTCTTTAATGCAACAAAAGCAGCAACCACCTTCTATATTCCATAACCAAAGAACCAACAGCCAAACAAACAGAACAAAACCACAGCGGACAAACAAGACAAAGCAGCAAAGCAGGACAAGGTAAGCTGAACAGATAAAACAGAGAAGATAACCTCGACCGAAAGCTTTCACTAATCAACAACCCGACAATGAACAAGAAAAATGATTTCTGTGGAACTTTATCGACATTCTTAAACAACACCAATCCGACTTATTCTGAGTTCCCGACTCTGCCTGAGGGTCCCCGACTTGTTAGTGGGATCCCCCGACTCCCTGGGTTCCCCCAACCCCTCCCTTTTGAGAGTGGCCCACTCTAAGCACAGGTCCCCGACCTGTTAGTGGGAGTCCCCGACATCCTGGAGTCCCCGATTCCCCGGGGTCCCAGACACCTTTCTTTCAGTCCGGCTGGACTGAGATGTTAAGCAGCGAGGTGTCGTGTTAACCACGACATGAATGAGAAGGAAACCGAACGGGTAAAAATACTCATGTCTGGCTGGCTGAATCCTCTGAAGTCAACTGCTGACCGAAATCCATCCATTCAGAGTCCAGGTCACAGCAGCAGACGAAGATCTGGGCCCCTGGTGCCAGTGCAGGGGTGGGTGTGTGTGGTGTTATGTCTGTTCTGCCATCAGTCAATAAATAGAAGCAATCGGTCTGGTCTTGATGACTTCACATTCTTTTCCTCACGGCTGAGCACAGATCATCCAGAAACACAGAGGTTAAAAACTCCAGTGTTGCTGAGAGGAACTGGCTTCAAACGGAGACATTTTTATACTTTTCTAAAAGAGAGGTACTGGTGACAATTGTACAGTTCGTTTAAACAATTCCCAATCAATTTAATGAAATGGATTTATTGACAGCAACTTAACCCAATGATATTTCCTGGGAACCAACGTTATTTCTCAAAACTTCAACCATTCTTATCTCACGCACTGAGTTTTTGCCCTGCACTTCAAGGTCCGTTAGGATGGCCAGTAACTAGTCTCGTTATTTCTATGCTGCAAAGGAAGCATTGTCTATTAATCTTTGTTGAGACAGATTGTGGGCAAGTCAATTATGCAGCTTTAGTGGGTTAAAAGCCATTTTATGCAACTTTAAGCAGAATTGTCAATTTGCAGCCTCGAAGCCATTGTTATGTTATTTGTGTTATGAAGCCATTTTAATTACACCTATGTTCGTAAGAATATGTATTAAGTAGTTCTTCCTTACAACAGCGAGTTACCTCAGCCTGAATTCAGGTTTCAGATCCTCAAGTTGAGAGGATTAAATGAAGAGTAATAGAGAGACGGATAATTAGAGAGTAATAGGGAGAAAGATGAATACAAATTGGAAGTTAATGATTATCTTGTGTCCTGTTTACATAGATCTGGTGCAATGGAGGGTAATTCTGACCAACCTCAACGGAAAGTATTAGCGACAGGGTTAAACAGACAGTAACATAGAGGGCTAAATACAAAGGAGGAGCGATGGGTAACACAAGGAACTAGAGAAGATCAAATGCAGATAATGATCGTATTGTGCAAAGAATCATTGTAGAGGCTAAATCCAGACAAATAGGGAAAGGAGTAAATACAAGGTAGTGAACAGAGAGTTGGAATACGGACAAAGGCTTAAATCCAGAGAGAGACAGATAGAAATTGAAAGATAGAGTATCAGGAGACAATTAAACACTGGGGAAGACAGTGGATTGCATACAGGATAATATTGATGATTAAATACTGGGGACGAGAGAAAGTATAACATGCAGAGTAAGGGAGATGATTTCCACCTTTAGTCAGTGTTGGGGGGAGGAGTACTGCTTTCCTGTAAGCAATCAACAAATGGTCTCATTCCTGCAAATTCAATAATGAGCCTTGTTCACACTCTGTCTATTGACACAATTAGTTGATCCCTGTTGCATTGCCTTCAAGGATCACTTCTTTCCATCTCAACGACTGTTCCTCATTCTCAATACAATTGTAATTGGACGTCACACAAATTCCCTCTCCTCACAACTTCCCTTTCCCGCGTGCCTTGTTGTTTTTTTCAAGTCGAACAGTGTGGGCTGATGTAATGCCCATCGACTGTTCTTTCCCACTTGAGAGGGGATGAATGGCGTTCTGCTAGTCCCCTTTCCAATTTAAAAAATAGGTGGAATTGCCTCCTCCAATTCCTCTGTTACAGGTTCAAGAAGGGGCTTTGTTTTTCTTCATTCAGGGATAAGGGCGTCGCTGGCTAACATCAGCATTTATCACCCATCCCGAATTGCCTAAAGGGCAGGTCAGTGTCAACCACATTGTTATGCGTCTTGATTCACACGTAGTAGTGAACTGGAAAGGATGGCAGTTCCACTCTCTGAACCGGTCATCATGAGCCTAGTTAATTTCAGACTTTTATTGAATTCAAATAACACAATCTGCTCTGTCTGTGTCCGCAGAACATTACCTGGGTCTGTGGATTGACAGTCCAGTGATAGTTCCACTGGGCCATTGCCTCCAACTTCTGAATGACCTCCTCCTGTGCAACAAGCTAGAGAAGGGGCTGAACAAAACCAAAGGAACTGCAGACTCTGTATATCAGAAACACAAACAGAAATTGATGATCATTCAATCAATTTATTATCTGTATAAATCTTCGACTTCATCCCAGTCAGACATCCTAACAACCCAGGCCATCACGCGAGCAATACTTCCATCGATCGACTCCATTAGACCCCTGCCGCCTCGGTAATGATACCCAACAAATTCTTCCATCAGGCAAAAGGTACAGAAACCTGACTATACAAAAACAGGTTCAGAAACAGCTTCTGCTAAGACGTTATCAGACTATTGAATGGACTCTCTTGACTCAAGTAATGCTGATTTTCCTAACGCTGACCTGTGTTGTACGCCCTGCGCAATATAACCTGTATGACTCTGTCAAAAGCTTTTGTTCTGCACATCGTTGCCTCGTGTGATCTCCCTGGACTGCTCATACACAAAGTTTTTCAGTGCATTTCCGTACACGTCACAATAAAGCAATCAAATTGAATCAAATCAAACTCATCGATGTCGATCAGATACCCGAAATTGTCTCATTTGACCCATGTCCCTCCAAACTCTTGCTGTTCATGTACCCACAGGTACTTCACAAAGGAGAAGATGAACACTACAACAGAAATGATGGGGAGCAGATGTGATAGGCCCCTCACTGACTTTTTGTGTTTTGCATTTTTGTAATGAAATGGGCTTCGAGCTGTGAATTGGGAACTGTTTGCTGAGAGTAACTTGTGGCCTTTGGTACAGCTTGTGGGGAAAAGCACACACCAAACAATCTTTGTCTGTTTGTGGAGCCAGGCCTTGGGGGGAATTGTCCGATCAATCTGGATTAAAAGGTTTTCTACTGACACCACGACCACCAGGAAGAATATTCTGAAGATCAGCAAATCCCTTTTTGCCAGTCGATATGATATGAAGTGCGCAGACAGCGCAGCCGCACAGTTGTTCCTGTCCTGTACCACAGAGGTCTGAGACAACAGCACACGGGAGAGTCTGGACCAGCCGTTACCTCTGTAGAAGCTGACCAACACCCTCAAGTCCTTAAGAATGAGTACAACTTCCAGAAGTGATGGCTGCCCACCTGAGTTGTTTTCACCTCTGTGGCACTTGATTGGCCTAGACCTGCTGGAAGTGGATAACTGTATGCTTCGAACAGGTAGCCTGTGTGAATCAAACAGGAAAGTTACCATCCCTCTCATCTCAAATTAGAAGGTGCACAGGGAGGACTGACGACTGGTTTCACTGCAAAAAGCAATTGACAGAATCCTGTCTGAGATTATCATCAACTAGGTCAGGTCTGCTTCAGGATCAATGATTCACCCCGACAAAGCCTGTGGTGTACTTGGCAGAACGATCTCTCAGAGTCTCGCACTCCTCAGCAATGTAAATGTCTATGTGTGAAACAGCGAGATTGGCAACCTGCCTTACCAGCCTGGACTAGGAAAATGCCATTTACAAGAAATTGCATACCAACAGGTGGGATGTACTCTCCAAAATTGGCTTTTGTAACGAGACCTGCAATTGGATGCCAATGCTCTGCATCAACCGCGTTCGTGCAGTCTGAGTAAATGGGTGGGAATCAGAAAGTTTCCCGAACAGCCGTGGAATCAGGCAGCCCCACCCATTGTCACCTATCCTGTTTTTTCATTGTCCGAGAGGTGACTGAATTAGTGTTGTGATTCATGAAGATGTTTCATACTCTTTAGCCATTCCCTATCCACAGAAAACTGAGTCCACGGTTGACCATTTAGGCATCAATTCCTTGTTGTTCTTTATTGTTAGCTTCAGGGCTCTGAGGTTCATATTCCATTTCTTCGTTCTCCAACTTAATAAACAATTTGAGCATTTTATGGGCATTCTTCCAAATACAACAATATTGTGACGTAATTTTTTCTCATTGTTTTCGTAATTTGTGGAAATATATAACAGATTGCTGCATGCTAACATCTGTGCTCCTGTGTCAATCCAATGCTGTGAGATGTAATATATTAGTCCTTCCAATGTGCATTCTGGCTTTAGGTTCTTGGGCGGTAGTGAACTGTTCAAAATATTGATGTATACTTGCAGTCTATTTCAGAACAAATATCTCACACATCATCATAAAGACAAAATAAAATCAAAAAAATCTTTCGATAGTAACTATGTTATTGAGCTTCTCCCGAAAATGAAAAAGAAACGTGCTGGAAATAACTCTGTCCCGAGAAATGTGAGTTCGGGGATGGAAGTTTGATCCTGGAGACCAGAATTCAGATGCACAACATCTTAACAGATCCAGATTGTGATTCTGCTGCTTTTCTCTTTCACTCACAGATTGTCTACTTATAATGACCAGCTTCATTTCCCTACTAAATGCGTTTGATCTCAGATTCCCAATCCTCTGACAGGTCTGATTAAATATTCTCCAACAACAGTCGTATATCTCCCGAGCTGAGTTGCAATCCCCATCCAATTAAAACAAAACAATCACAATGCATTCAGGTCGCCCCAGCCTGAGAAACATTTCCAATGACTGAGATGCCCAAAGCACTTCCTCATGGAACCAGTGTTTCCAGCCACACCTTCTTCGGCTTATTGAGCACTCGGAGTCACCCATGGATCAGCATTTTAATTTCTTGCCCGATTGTTAATCCGCACTTTCAGAAACTCATTGTTTTTTTCACCCTGGTAATGATTGCCATGAGATGGGGTAGCTGGATTATACTGGATAAGAAATCCCTGACTGGAGCCAATATTCTGTGTCAGTCAGGGAGACCAGGCTGATTCTGAAGGGTAAATGTCAGGAATACTGAGATGCCTAGTACCTGACTCAGTGACAGTCTTCCGTCAAAGGCTCTTGCTTTGTAAATAAAATGTGATTAATGGCAGGATGCAAGATTCTGAAGGGTTGGCGCCAATGTGGATGAGGACCTCCTCATTTTCCACACTTCCCTGTCACACTCACAGTCAACCACACCTCAAAAATGTGCTGAAGATGTTTTGTGATATTCTCGACTCTCGGCACTTTTCAAACAATAGATCTTCCTGGACACTGTCGGGTCAGGACGGATGATTCTGAAAAAGTCAATCAATTTAGCTTTGAACCCTGCTGCAACTTTATGTTAACACAGAACCAAACTGACTCTATAAGTGGGGAAAAAACGAAAAATATAAACCATGTTTTGCGTCCATGTCTGTTTGAGTGCAGCATCATTTGACCAGAATGGTAACTGAACTAAAAGGGATCAATATGAGGGACCAAAATGATGGAAACCCAGGGTGGAATTCCTCAAATTTAGCAGGGTGTGAGGAAAGTAAAGTTTTCAAGAGAATAATAGAAACTACTGGCAGTGAATGGAACGAAAGGATTCCTGTAGACTTTTGATTTACGACTGGAGTGAGCATCGAAAAGTTACTGGTGGCCTGAAATCTTTCCAAGATTGAAATGGTTGAAGATTTGTTCACATTTCTCGACATTAAATTGCACAGACTATTTTTGTGCTCAATCACTCACTGAAGCTGTCCTTCGTTTTTCATTCTTCCTCTCTCCTCCTTTACTGTTCACCTAACATTGTGTGATCACCAACGTTACACATGATCCTATCATCTCAGTCATGGATACAGATCATAAATGGCACGAGGAATGATAATTGTGGTACTCACTAATATCAGCCGGTGAACATGAATATGACAGATTTATTCCTGCTCTCTGTTTTTTGTACTTTATCAGTCCTCACAGCAATTCCCATTTCCCCATCACTGTACGTTCTCATTGATAACATTTACTACTTCTCAAACATTTCCAGAATTTGAAATTTCTTCATCCTTAAGTGCGCAAATCTACCATTAGTCAGATGTTTGAAGTTTCTTCACTATACCTGCTCAGTACACTGCAGGGAAGAGATAATGACTCAGGCCCATGTGCTTCTGCATAGGTCAGGTGTGTCTCAGAGTCAGCTCTGCAAAATGTCCAGCACATTCGTATCCCAGTAGAAGGATCTGTATTGATTGGAGTTTGCATAGCCTTTGAGAGCAATTTTCAGTGATTATTTTATTGATTTCAATTATTGCCTGCACAGGAAACGTTATATTAGTTTCAGACGCTGTACCTGTGGAGGGAGAGGAATTCGATCACGATGTTTGATTTATTAAAACATACAATGTGTCGTCTCCATTAACCAACTATCATCCTTTTACAAAGCAGCCGCTGATAACCAGGGAAGCCATATGCCAGTGTTGAGGAGAACATTTCTCAGAGAGAGACGCTCAACAACTGGAATTTAAATTTCCAAATGGTCAAAGGCAAGGGAACGATGACACTGAAGTAAAATGAGTTTTCAGTGTTCGAGAGATGGTGTTGGGGTGTCAATGCTGGTGGACAGATTGGCACAGTAGCTCAGTACTTAGCTCTGCTGCCTGACAGGGACAGTGGGTGGGTCTGGGTGAGATAGACTTTTCAGGGTCGGTGTGGACTCGATGGGCCCATTGGTCTACTTCCACATTGTAAGGATTCTATGATTTTCATCAACATGCATTTTCCAATGTTTCCTCTCGACGATTTGAGATTTGCATCATCCAATAAACATCAGTTCTAAAAATGCTCTGTGACAACTGAGAGTTAACTCACCGCTGTCACCTGTTTGTTCAAGTTTGTAAATAAATTGATTGAACCATATTTTAATGTAACAGTCCCCTAGACGATGCCAACAGACATAAATGAAAGGCTTTGAGATTATATCACCACGGCATTGAGTACAGTGAAATTGACATCACAAAGTGATTGAGGAAGAAAATGACGTTTTCACTTTATGTTGTGAGGAAAATATTTCTCACGACCCTTCCGTTTGTAACAATTCCTGGTAAGTGCCTTGCACCTATGAATTTGTGTGAATCTGTTTGAGGATTCTCTGCGGGTGTCTTCTGCCACTGGCAATGATACCTGGCCATATTGTGCCCAAAGGTCACACAGTAGCAGACAATCAGTAATTTAATCACAGATTACAGGGACTGCGTGGAATCCACATCATCGCAGATTCCACAGGAATTGCCTGGAAAACTATTCCTCTCTTCTGGGAACCATCCAGAAATGACTATTTTAGTCGAAGACTATAAAGATTTTCGGTGGAATTAATAAACTGAATCACTTTGCAAAAATATAAGCCGTGGTATTTTTATGTAGAGTTTGCAAAATCAGTTCATTTGCATGTTGTTCTTGTTTGTTGAGTGAACAAGCAGTAGGCTTCTCTGTGCATCTGAAGTTGAAGTTATGTCTGCAATAACATAAATTTGTTTTAAAAATTGCGTTTGAGGTTTGGCTTTCGGCTAAATGGCTTTGTGCATTAGTGAACCTGTGTTTATTTTTGATGATTACAAACCAGCATGGTGTTAATGGAGACTGTAAGATTTGTTGAAGAGTTCTGGAATAAGCGATGGAGGAAGAAACACTTAACTGAGAAAGATTTGCTTTCACTGATATCATTTTTGTCATTTCTTTTAGTTCCAGTCAGACCTGGAAATGATTGGATGCATAGATCTATGCTCATGCGAAGGAAATGAGGGCTTCTGTAAATTGCATTGCCTTCGAATGAAAATGTTGTGTTGGTCCCAGGTCGAAGTGTTGGGACAAGAATAATCACTGTAGCGATGGTTTAAAGCTGAGTACTTTGACACTCAGTTGTGTGGTAGCTCCATGAAGAAATCCATTGCAGTTCCAGTTTACAAGTGACAATCACAAGCATTTAACCAATTGTTATATAAATGGATTCTGATGTGAATATTATGTGAGGGTTGTTTCTTTGTAACGACACTGGGAGTCGTGTTTTACATAATATATAAAAGTCATGTCCTTTTGCTTCATTTTTCTATTGGTTTGGGGTTAATGAGAGTTATACATTTCCTCTGTGTTCATTGCCTTTGAATCTGCAGAACAAGTACGTAGTTTGGTTTATTGTGTTTTATCGGGGTAAAAACAAGGACTGCAGATACTGGAAAGCAGAGTCTAGATTAGAGTGGTTCTGGAAAAGCACAGCAGGTAAGGCAGCATCCGAGAAGCAGGAAAATCGACGTTTCAGGCAAAAGCCCTGATGAAGCACCTGCTGTGCTTTTCCAGCACCAATTTAATCTAGATTCTCATTCTATTTTATCGTCACTTCTTTTGAAATAAATCTCTGTTTTCTTGTGGAACCAATATTTGCAGCATTGTGCGTTTATAATTCAGCAAGTGATCACTTTATTAAATCAAAACAAATAAAGTTATGATCCATCAGGCTGGATTTCTTCGACGATCTGGCTTGATCTTTAATTAATCAGCTGGTGTTAGAACAGTCGTTAGACGATTTAACACTTAGACTTACTCCGGAGGAACTGATAAACTACCCCCACACGTCAAATAGATTGGGCCCTACTATATCCATTCAAGTCTATTATATGTCCCAGATCCTGATCAGATATCCACACTGAGATGTAATTCAATATTACTCCTCCCAAACTTACTCCTTTCTCACTCTGCACCACAGCCAACGCAAAACAAATTCCCTCCCTCCCCACCACCAGACCTGTAATACTGGAACTACATGAGACACCGGGTGGCTTCCAGCTGTGGGTTTGTGCACAGTACTGGTCATCACCGAGCAGCGAAGACAGAATTGCACTGTGGAGAGTAAAGAAGAGATTAACAAGAATGGTGTTAGTACGTGGAAATTACTGCAGCATTGAGGAAAGATGGATTTTAACGAAACAGATGTGAATGAGATTTGTCGTGATTGAGATGTGCAAAATAAGCAGGGTCTTGGATGGAGACTTGTCTCCCAGAATGCAGGACCATTTACCAGGAGACATAGAGTGAGAAAAATTAATGGGAGGATTATCAAGAAAATTTAGGCCTATCATTTCATTTAGAAGATGATGATGCAACTGGAATTCACTTCCCAGTTTTGATGGTGGCTTGAGGTGTCAAACCTTAACTCATTCAAAGGGAACTTGGATCTGCATGTAAAGTGTGCAACCCTTCGACAATGTGGAAAATATGCTGGAAAGTTGTATCAGAGCAGGTAGCTAGTTTATTCAGTTGATGCAGACATGAATGACGTCTTGCAGTGCCATAACTTCCGAGCATTTCTGTGAGATTGCAGAAAGACTGAGGAGTGTGAAAGTGAATTCGCTTGGTGCCTGAAATAGCCTGTTTCTGTGTTGTCAGTTTCCACCACTGGGACATGGTGAAGTGTTCAGTTGAATTTCAGTAGACTGCGGCGCCCTTCCAGTTGTTCACTGAAGAAGTTTTTGTTGCTTCATAATTTTTGCAGTGCATAAAGTGATTTCATCATGGGGAGGAATAAGATTAACTAAGTTTGGAACTTCAGGATTCAATAATTCATGAGGTTAGTATTGCTTACCTTGCTTAGTTACTCTCATTAAAAAAACTAATATTTTTTTTAAAGGAGTACTGTGAAATCTTGCACTGTTTATGAAATGCTGAGTATTTGGATTATCACTTCAAATGTTAATTATCCCTGACGTAATCAAAACACAATAGAAATCATAGAGACTGAATTTTTACCATATTATATTTTCATTATACAAAGGATTAGATCTGTCACACTCTGCAATTGCAGCACTGAATTTCCTGTTTTCTTTTGCATTATGTCGTTTATTCAAAAAATATCAACAAGCACAGCCCCAATCAATTTGAGTCAGATAACGCAGAGAATGTGTCAAAAAGTCACAGTTCTCGATTTGCATTTTGCATTATTTGGTGACTGAGTGTACAAAAAAAATTACAACATTTGTTAAACATGACAAGGAATTGTTCACTTCCCAAAACAAAGTATGAGGGATTCAGTGAGTTTACAAATCCTCAGTTTATCCTCACAGAGACGGGGCTTCTATCGGGGTTTGTGCCTTTAATGATAAAACAAACCTTTCTCAGATTTGTGAGCATGAGCCGTCAAATAATAACGTCTTCTCCAGTGCAACAACTCATGATTCTTGAATTGTAGTGACCAGCCAATTCTAGGTAATTGTATATGGGGACGGGCAAAGATTGCAGCCTTAAGAGCTGCTCCTTTTTGGGGGGATCTTCGATGGCAGAGCTGATTTCCATTAACTCCAGGAAAAGTAATTATTATTTTATAAGCTATTGCATTGTTATCGAAATTTGTGGAAAAGAAAGACCAAAGAAACGTCAATTTAAAAAGGAGGGAGAAAGACAAAGCTAGAGATCACATGGCCAGCGAAAGAGAGAGACAGAGACACCTACAGTGCTGACTGACACAGCAGTGGAGTGCTGAAAATGGACAGCATGTCAGACAACATCCGAGAAGCAGGAAAATAGAAGTTTTGGGCAAAACCCCTTCATCAGGAATGTCCGAAACGTCGATTTTCCTGCTTCTCAGATGCTGCCTGACGTGCTGCGCTTTCCAACACCGCACACTCGACTCTAAACCTCCATTATCTCCAGTCCTCACTTTTGCCATTGCAGTGAATCTGCCTTTGCTTTTTGAGTTCATGTATTTCTGGGTATCAGAGTGCATCTACGAAAACGCAACAAAACGAAAATTGCAACTGACCTTGGAGGAACCTGTGTGGGCGAATTCATGGCACAGGCTTTTACTTGTAATCTTGCTGACATTTTTTTTTGTGAAAATGTACCAAAGTGAGTAGAGTGAGTTCTTTTTGGTTTTATGTTTTATTGAGGTCCGTCTCTTGACGAAATTATGAAAGTAAAAAGCATAGGCAAAACGTTAGCCTGGAGCTGTGCCTTTTAGCACAGTTAGACAGTGATATTTTCTGGGTCCGCAGGTTGCTCAGCCGCAGTGGTGGCCCTTAGTAGAGTGATATAATCTTCCTGTCGGATGTGGGATTTTCTTGACAGCTTCGATGTTACCGATGATTAGGATCTACAGTAAGTATGTTTGGTTGTGAATCCCATCAGATCGCATGGATTGGATTGGAGCAGCAGCTTGAGGTAATGAGGAATTTTTTGGAGGTCGGAGTGTGATGAATAGCACTAATAGGATGAGAGAATAACCACAGATACAATCAGTTTGATGGGAATCCACCAGGAAAGGTAGGAGAGGAAGGTGTGTAGTGCAGGAGTCTCCGGTGACTACACCCATTTTAAACAACCGTGCTCTTGTGAAAAACATAGCGGTGATAGACTGTTAGGGGAATGCAACACTAACAGCCACGTTTCTGGTACCAAGTCTGGCTCTAATGTAACAAGCAGTACATCAGTTTCCAAACGATCAGTTCTGATAGTCAAAGGCTCAGATAGATGTTTCTGCGGCCAGGAGTGAGAAATCAAAATGGAGTGCTCTCTTTCTGCTCCCAGGATTAAGGATCTCTTGGAGAAGGTGCAGAATATACTCAAAGGGGCATGGTACCAGCAGGAGGTCATTATGCACATTGTAACTAACGACATAGGAAGGAAAAAAAGATGAAATTCTGAAGGGAGAATGTAAGAAGTTAGGTAGGAAGTTAAAAGGAGGTCCTTGAGCATAGTAATACATGGATGATTCTCAGTGCCACAAGGTAGTGAGCGTAGGACCAGGGGGATAGAGCAGATGTATGCGTGGGAGGGGTACTGGTGCAGGGGACAAGAATTCACACTTTGTTATCATTGGATCCTGGGGGAGAAATAACCTGTATCAGGAGGACGGATTGAATCTGAATTGGAAGGGGACTAATATACGAGCAGGGCGATTTGCTCGAGCTGCTTGGATTTAAAATAATAAGGTCGGTGTTTGGTGCGGGCGGGGAACCAGGGGACTGGGTGGGACCCAGGGAGATAGTGAGAAAAATATCAGTCTGAGACTGGTACATTTGGCAAAAGGAGGCGGTCAAACAGTTAGGGCAGTCAGAGACAAAGCATAGAACGAGGTAGGACTGATCAATTAACCTGAATTTATTTCAGTGCAAGATACCAAACAAGGAAGGCAGATGAACTTAGGGAATGGTTTAAAAAATGGGATTTAGAAATCAAAGCAATTGTGGAGATGTGGCTTAGCGTGGACAGGACTGGCAGCTTAATGTTGCAGAATACAAAGGCTGTGGGAAGGAAGGAAAGGGGGAGCAAGAAATGGGGAAGAGGAGAAGTTGGTTATTTGATAAGGAATGGTATTACGGCTGTACTTACAGGATGTTCCTCAGAATAGGTGCAGGGAAGTCTTTCGGGTTGAAGTGAGAAATAAGAAAGGAATGATCACCTAATTAGGATTGTATTATGGACCCATTCCCCACCGTCAGCGGGAATTTGAAGAGAAACTTTGTCAGGCCATCTCTGATCTCTGTAAGAATAATAGAGTGGGAATGGTAGGGAATTTTAACTTTCCAAACATAGACTGAGATGTGCGCAGTGTTAAGTGTTTAGATGGAAAGGAATTGGGTAAGGGTGTGCAAGAATATTTTCTGATTCATTATGTGGATGGGTCCATTAGCGAAGGCACAAATCTTAGGTGGTAAGGCAGGGTAAGTGACTGAGTTGTGAGCTGGGGAGCACTTTGGAGCCAGTGACCAAAATTCTCTTAGTTTTAGTACACTGATGGAAAAGGATAGACCGGAGCGAAAATTTGAAATTCCATAAAAGCCAATTTTGATAGTACCAGGCAAGAACATTCAAAGTTTGACTGGGAACAGATGTTCTCATGTAAAGGGACAGGGGAGAATTGGAACCCTTAAAAATGAGACAAGGAGAGTCCAGAGACAGTATCTTCCTGTTCGGATGAAAGGCAAGGCTGGTAAGTATAGGGAATGCTGGATGACGAAAGAATTTGATCTTTTGGTAAGAGAAAGAAGGACACATATGTCACAGATAGATCGCAGAGGTCGAGCGAATACTTAGAAAAATATAAAGATGTATACTTCGGAGGGAAATCAGGAGATCAAAAAGGGGTCATGAGATGGCTATTGCAAATAGGTTTTATGAGAAAAAAATGGGGTCTCATAAATATATTAAGGACAAAAGCCTAACTAAAGAGAAAATAGGATCCTGCAAAGATCAGCAAGGTAGCCGATGTGTGGAAATGGTGGGGATGGGGAAAATATGAATTGAGTATCTTTGCATCATTATTTACTGTGGCGAAAGACATGGAAGATCCAGAATTTGGGGAAATAGTTGGTGATTTCTTGGAAAATGTCCATATTGCAGAAGAGGCGGCCCTGGATGTCTTACAACGTATAAAGGTGGATAAATACCAAGGACCTGAACAGATGTACCCTAGAACCCTTTGGGAAGCTGGGGAAGTGATTGCTAGGCACCTTGCTGAGACATTTGTATAATCGATCATCACAGGTGAGATGCCAGAAAATTGGAGGTAGACGAACGTGGTGCCACTATTTTAGAAAGGTAGTATGAAAAAGCCAGGGATCTATAGACTGGTGTATCTGAGAAGTTATTGGAGGGAATCTTCAGGGAGAGGATTTGCATGTATTTTAATTGGCAATGATTGATTAAAGACAGTCAACATGGCCTTGTGCGTGGGATAATATAACTCACGAACCTGACTCTGTTTTTTGAAGAAGTTACGAAGAGGATTGTTGACACAGAACAGCGCATGTGATCTATATGGACTTTGGGAAGGCATTCAATCAGTTTTCTCATGGTAGAGTAGTTAGCAAGGTTAGATTACATTCAACTAATGGAGACACAACCATTTGAAGAGAAGTCCCTTGAAGGCAGAAGACAGAATGTGGTCGTGAAAGGTTGCTTTTCAGATTGGAGGTCGAGGACCAGTGGTATGCCACAAGGTTCGATGCGGAATCCACGTCGTTTCCTCATTCATAGACATGGTTTGGATGTGAACATTGGAGATACAGTTGGTAAGTTTGCAGATGCCACTAAAATTAGAGCTGGAGTGGTCAGCGAAAAATGTTTCTCAGTGTTCAACGGGTCTTTATCAGATGGGTCAATTGGTTGAGGAGTGGCAGATATATTTTAATTCAGATGAATGTGAAATGCTACATTTTGGAAAGGCAAACCAGAGCAGGACATGTACAGTTAATGGTAAGGTCCTGGAAATTGTTGCTGAACATGATGGTGAAGAAGACGCTTGGTATACTTTACTTTATTGTTCAGACCACTAGAGTGTTGGAATTGGGAGATTATGTTCTGTCTGTGCAGGACATTGGTCCGGCCACTTTTGTAATATTGTGTGCATTTCTGGTCTTCCTACAAAAGGGAGGATGCCTTGAAACTTGAATCGGTTCGGGAACGATTCATAAGGATGTTGCCCAGATTAGAGTATTTGAGCTATGGGGAAATGCTGAGTAGGTTGGTGCTGTTTTCCCTGAAGTTTAGGAGGCTGAGGGGTGACTATTAGATGTTTACAAAGCCATAAGGAGCATGGACAACGTAAGTGGAAAGGTTTTTTACCATGGGTTGCGGGAGTCCAAAATTAAAGCAGATAGATTTAGAGTGAGAGGAGAAAAAATTAAAAGGGATCTTAGTGGTAACTTTTTCCAAGGATGGTGTATGTATGGAATGATCTGCTGGAGGACGTGATGGTGGCTGGTATAATTACATTTAAAAGTTATCTAGAAGGGTAAATGTTTAGAAAGATTTTAGAGGAAGATAGGGGCAAACGAGACTAGATTAATTTTGGATATCTGAACTATATGAACAATTTGGGTTACATGGCCTGTTTCTGTGTTGTACATCTTCATGTCTCCAACTATGCCCGGTAAGTGAAGAGCAGTTTACCAAATGTTCCATTGTAGTTGAATATCAACACTTTCAACCTCATTTCCCTGTTAGAAATGAATCCCTGTGTTTTTGGTTGAAATGATAGGTTATAGGTGCGCAGAAACCGGATGTGATGTTTCGAGTTTAATGAATCATGTTTCGATGAAAATGCTCTGATGAAGGGTGATTCCACTAACTTTGTTTCTGTCCACATAGATGCTGCCATAACCGTTGGGTTTTGCCAATTATATCTGATTCTGTTTCATGTTTTCAGCATTCAAATCCCTTTCAGTTATTCCATTAAAATGTTACACTACCCAATCTTCCCCCAGAAGTAATTCTTAGAATAATAGAATCAACGATACCGAAGAGGTACTTCGTTCCATCCAGTTTGTGCTATAAACGCTGCACGAAATCTATACCCGCGCCAGCTTCTAGCACTGTACATGTGCTCAAATACTGTGACGCTTCAAGTGTTCATTCAGTTTTTGAAGTTTGTGAGGTTTCCTGCTTCCACGAATCTCCCAGGTAATGAATTACCACGCCCTCACCACTCTCCGGGTGATAACATCTTGCTCAGACCCCGTCTTAACCTCTTCCTTTTCATCTTAAAAGTGATGCCATATGCCATCTGTTGATTGCCTGCCCACAATTCGTCAAACACAGGATTGAGCTGTTTCAAACAATGTGTCAGGCCATTGAAGATGTCATATTCAAACTCGATATCTTAAAACTTCCAGCTCCCTCAGTTAGGTGCTGAGATCTTCTATTGTTCTCTGAACTGAAGCAGAGAATGTTTGATCATCAATTTCTGATTTGAATTTTACTTCCTTTGTCTTTCAGTTAATTTCCTGGTGGTTTTGGTTCTCGCACGGGGAAAATGCGGCCTCTCTAACTGCACAATGCGCTGCCTGATGGCCATGGCATCATCGGATTTCATGTTCATTCTCACGGAAATCATTCTGTGGCAATTCAAATTCATTTACCGCACAATGTCTTTCCTGAATATCACTCCTGTGTGCAGTGCTATCTATGCCTTAGCTCGAGCAGCCACAGACTGCTCCGTCTGGTTCACTGTCCTTTTCTCCTTTGAACGTTTTGTGGCCATTTCCTGTCAGAAACTGAAGAGAAAATATTGGACGGAGAAAGCCTTGGCTATGGCTCTGGCTGCAACCTGCATTCTATTCTGTTCAAAAAACATTCCCTACTATTTTCGGTTTCAACCTGGGAGGATAATTGAGAATGTTCAGTGGTATTGTGCAACAAAGTCAAGTTATTATACTGATCCCAGGTGGCTGGGGTTTAAGTGGTTCAATATAATTTTAACCCCTTTAATCGCATTTGTGTTAATTCTGTGCATGAACACTCTGACGGTAAGGCACATTTTAGTGGCTAGTCGAGTACGCAAGAGCCTGATGGGTCAGAGGAAGGGAGACAGTCACAAAGATGCAGAGATGGAGAGCCGGAGGAAGTCGGTGATTTCCCTCTTCACCGTATCCATCAGTTTCATACTTCTGTGGTTCGTGCAAGGTGCAATAGTCTTTTACGATTTCATTAAAGGAGAGTATCATTGGAACTACAGTCTTTTCATCATTTACGTGTCCACTGGAGAAATGCTGAAGGATTTAAGCTGCAGCACAAACACATTATTTTATGCAGCGACTCTGCCCAAGTTCAGAGCGAAGTTCAGGAATGCAGTGCACCAACTGGTCATGTAGATTCATCACTTAATAAATTAGCAAAACAACTGAGAGAGCTCCAGAGGCAGCCGCAGTGTTCCTAATGCAGGAATTGAAGATGTACGGCCAGGATTCCATCAGCACAAGCACATGGATTTGACTATAACACCCAGTGGAGAATGGGGAGGGCGGAGACAGGATGGATCACCATTCACCATGCTCAGGAGCATGCTGCTATCCTTGATTGACTGACGGATTGACACACATGGGGGCACACAATGAGCAGCAAGAGGCCATTCAGCCCTTTTTTTCTGATCGCCCTGCCCAGAAAATCGTGATTTGTGCAACTGTACCATCAAACCCGAGCACTCCTCCCACATCATCCCTC